>NC_069501.1:382940478-383195478 GCF_027579735.1 Bombina bombina
ATTTGTTTATTATTTTCTGTAATTAGTGGGGGGGGGGTTGTACTTTAGCTAATTTAGTTTAATTGATTTAATTGTTGTTGATTTAGTTAATTTATTTAATTATAGTGTAGTGTTAGGTGTTAGTGTAACTTAGGTTAGGTTTTATTTTACAGGTACTTTTGTATTTATTTTAGCTAGGTAGTTATTAAATAGTTAATAACTATTTACTAACTATTCTACCTAGTTAAAATAGATACAAACTTGCCTGTAAAATAAAAATAAACCCTAAGATAGCTACAATGTAACTATTAGTTATATTTTAGCTAGCTTAGGGTTTATTTTATAGGTAAGTATTTAGTTTTAAATAGGAATTATTTAGGTAATGATAGTAATTTTATTTAGAGTTATTTAAATTATATTTAAGTTAGGGGGTGTTAGGGTTAGGGTTGGACTTAGATTTATTTATTTATTTATTTATAAAATATTTTACCAAGAAGGATACATTGAGCTTTCTCTTGTTTTCAAGTATGTCCTGGGACCACAAAACATTGCATTGATACAATAGGGTAGGGGTTAATAACTTTAATATAGTGTCGGCAACGTTGGGGGCTACAAATTAAGGGTTAATAAATGTAGGTAGGTGATGGCGACATTGGGGGTGGCAGATTAGGGGTTAATAAATATAATGTAGGTGTCGGCGATGTTGTGGGCAGCACATTAGGGGTTCATAAATATAATGTAGGTGGCGGTGGTGTCTGGAGCAGCAGATTAGGGGTTAATAAGTATAATGTAGGTGTCGGTGATGTCGGGGGCGGCAGATTAGGGGTTAATAAATGTAAGATTAGGGGTGTTTAGACTCGGGGTTCATGTTATGGTGTAAGGTGTAGACATTACTTTTGTTTCCCCATAGGAATCAACGGGCTGCGTTAAGGAATTTTACGCTGCTTTTTTGCAGGTGTTAGACTTTTTCTCAGCCGGCTTTCCCCGTTGATTCCTATGGGGAAATCGTGCATGAGCACGTACGATCAGCTCACAGCTGACTTAAGCAGCGCTGGTATTGGAGTGCAGTAATGAGCAAAATTTTGCTGAACGATCACTTCTTGCCTTTTAACAACGGGTTTCTAAAAAAACTCGTAATACCAGTGCTGCATGTAAGTGAGCGGTGAGGTAAAACTGCTCGTTAGCACCGCATAGCCTCTAACGCAAAACTCGTAATCTAGATGAGAGTACACATTTCTCCAGATAAACTAGAATTATGTCAATTTAATTATGGGAACTTAATCACAGAATTCCAATCCTTAACCTCCACCTGGCTCTTTAAAAATATTTCCTGGTCTGGTAGGATTCAGGCTGCTAAAATGATGCTACTCCCCAAAGCACTTTACATTTTTCAGACGGTCCCCATTCCAAACGCTTCGAAAGAAATTGATATTTTACAAAAAATCATGAACGATTACTTTTGGTGTCGTAGGTCACCACGAATAAACAAAAATACAATCCACAAAATCCCAGAAAATGGTGGTTTGGGGGTCCCGCATCTTCGCTCATATAAATTGGCTATCTCTCTTCAAAGAATATCTGAATGGCGCAAGTATGAGGAAGTTAATGCTAAAGGCTGGGTCCAAGTAGAAACATCATTAGCAACTGTTAGCCATTTAGGTAATTTATGTTGGAACCCAGCCTTATCCAAAGGTCCAATAATATCAACATCCTCCATATCCAATGAAACTTGGAATGATTGGATGTATATCCTTAAATCATATAGTAAGATATCAACTAAATATTCCCCTCTAACCACCGTATTACACAATCCTGAATTTCTCCCAGGCCTTAAAGCCGTGCATACTCCAAATACACTACTTGGGATTTCTTACCTATCCACTTACTAACAAATAATAATGATTTAAAAAGGAAACACCAGTTGGACTTGTTAGCACTACCATTCTTATCATCATGGTTCAGATCCCATCAGATAAGACATTACATAATCTCACATAGATTTAAAAACCTTTTACGCCCCTTGACTATGTTCGAACAAATGTGCGTGTCTACAGAAAAGACACATGCAACAATCTCCACACTTTATAAACTGGTATTGGAAAACAACTTCCCACACCCCCTTCATACACCAAGGGATGGGATAGGGAAATGAACACAACTACATCCCTACAGGATTGGACCCTTAGATTTAAAAAGCTAATGCAGTCAGCACACTCCTCACCTGCCAAAGAAACTAACATCAAAATCATGATGAGATGGTATATGACTCCAGCTAAAATAAAACATATCTACAAAAAAAACACTGGACAGTGCTGTAGAGGGTGCAATCAAGAGGGTCATATGAAGCACATTGATTGTACACCCATTCGATCATATTGGTCGAGGATATTCAACAATATTAACTCAGTCATACAGACACAATTAACCCCTAACCCTGAAACAATTCTACTGTCCCACCCTTCACAAATCACTTGCAAGTTAAGGAAACACCTTTTCCAAATAATGCTTAGCGCAGCAAAACAGTTAATTCCTAGATGTTGGAAATTTACAAAAGTTCCCACAATCTCTGAATGGAAGGCCCTAGTTAATCACAACTTAACCTTGGAAAGGTTCTATTACCTTAAAGAGTCCTTTATCTATAATAAAAATTAATCAAATTCCTTCCTGATTCTGAACATATTAAACTGAGAACTTTTAAGCTTTTTTTATCCAGCCTAGCTCATCTAAGAATGCACATTGATTTAATGTATTATGTTAGGTTTTGTTTTGTTTATATTGTTTATGTATTTTTAACTTGTAGTAGAATTAAGTTGTTTCAGTTCTGAAGTTCTGCAAAGGTACATGTTAAACTTGACTATATGACAGGGTATGGTACCCACTGATCACCAATGGATTACTGTCCCTCATAAAGTACAGTATGGCAATTGTTCTTATTGGTATTAATCAAGGGACAGTTTCAAACCAGAAATTACCAAGGACTAAGCTAGGATAAAAAGAATATGTATTAGGTATATTTAGTGTTGGCGATGTGGGTGAACGTCAGATTAGGGGTTATTACATTTTTTAATAGTCGTGATGTGGGTGGGCGGCAGATTAAGGGTTAATACATTTTAAATAGTGTTTGTAATGCAGGAGGGCTGCGGTTTAGGGGTTAATAGGTAGTTTATGGGTGTTAGTGTACTTTGCGACAGGTCTCAGATGGCGGTATGAATTGTGTTGGTATAGACTATAAAGCAAGCTTTCTAGCCTGAACAAACAACCTATAATACCGGCGCTATGAAAATACCACACAAAAACGTCATTTTTTTGAGTGTGGAATGAATGTTGCGTTACAGGCTAAAATGCTTGCGTTACAGCTATACTGACATGACTCGTAATATGCGTTCCTGGCCATTATGCTGAAATAGCCATTTTTTCACCGTTAAAAGCCGTACTGCAACATTTGTAATCTAGCGGAATATTATTTGTAAACTATATGGTTAAAAGTATGTAGACACTCGTAATAACTAGTGAGTTCAGGTGTTTGAGCCACACCTATTGCATAAGATCCAGTACATAGCCATGAAATATCCATAGACAAACCCTGGCAGTACAATTGGTTGAATACAATGATTACTGAGTGCTGAAGAGCAAGAGGGTAAAAGTCACCAATCATCTCTTGCATCACTCATTAGCGAGTTACAAACTACCTTTGGGTGCAGCATCAGCTCAAAAATTGTGCATCAAGATTTTCATGAATGGGTTTCACTGGTTTAGCAGATGTACACAAGCCTCATCATATCAACATGCATAATGCAAAGCATCCTCTGCAGTGGTGTAAAGCAATCCAACATTGGACTCTGAAGCAGTGGAAACGTGTTCTCTGTAGTGATAAATCATGCCTTTACTATCTGGCAGTCTGATGGAAGAATCTGGGCAGATGTCAGAAGAACACTACCTACCGGAATGTACAGTGTATATTGTAAAGTTGGGTGGAGATGCAATAATGATCTGGGGCTGTTTATCAGGATTTTTACTAGGCCCCTTAGTTCCAGTAAAGGGTCCTCTTAATGCTTCAGGATACAAAGACATTATATAAGAGTGTGTGTTGTGTGCTGTATGAGAGTGTGTGGTGTGTGTGTGTTATATGAGTATGTGTTGTTTGTGTGTTGTATGAGTATGTGTGTTGTATGATAGTGTGTGTGTGGTGTGTGTATGAGAGTGTTGTATCAGTTTGTGGTGTGTGTGCTGTATGAGAGTGTGTGTGGTGTGTGTGTTAATAACTTTTACAACAGTTTTAAGTTTGACTACAAAAAAGAATAAAGTAAACACACATTTTAGCCACTTTGCCAAAAATTGCACTATCTTGTATATTATTTCAGATATTTTCAGACCAAGCATAAAAATAAGGTTGCGGAGGTAAGTGGTATCATGGCACTGGGTCATGGGGAAAAATGTGTGAAGAACCCTGTCTTAGGGTATTTACACCTAGATTACAAGTTTTGCGCTATAGAGAATAGTTAACAAATGCAACAAAAGTTGTGTTATTTCACCCTCCATAGCGCTGCCATTACGAGTTTTTGAAAAGCCGGCTTGTGCGTGCGATATGGTTGCATTGAGCTCTATACCGCACAAAATACAAGCGCTGCTTTGACGTGCTCATGCACACTTTCCCCATAGACATCAATGGGGAGAGAGTGTCAGAAAAAAAACCTAACACCTGAGATTGCGGAATGAAAAGCTCTGTAACGCAGCCTCATTGGTGTCTATGGAGAAAAAAGTTACGTTTCAACCTAACACCCTAACATAAACCTCACATCTAAACACCCCTAATCTGCCTCCCCCGAATTCGCCGGCACCTACATAATGTTATTAACCCCTAATCTGCCACTCCCGATATCGCTGCCACCGAAATAAATCTATTAACCCCTAATCTGCCGCTCCCGATATCGCCACCACTATACTAAATTTATTAACCCCTATTTCCCCGCACCCCAACATCGCCCACACTATTATAAAGATATTAACCCCTATTCCGCCACCACTAAATAAAGCTATTAACACCTAAACCTCTGGCCTCCCACATCACTACCACTAAATAAACCTACTACCCCTAAACTGCCAGCCCCCCACATTGCAACAACCTAAATTAAACTATTAACCCCTAAACCTAACCCTAAACCTAACCCTAAACCTAACCCTAAACCTAACTTTAACCCTAAAACCCCCTAACTTTAACATAATTAAAATAGAGCTAAATTAAAGTTACTATTATTAACTAAATAATACCTATTTCAAACTAAATACAAACTTAGGCAAAACAAAATATCACAGTGCCAGTGACACTAAGGCAAATGATGTATTGCACTTTGTTCTATCTGAGGCTTCAATGGCTTTGAAATATATTTGCAAGTGCTTGTTTTGTTTACTGGCTGCATTTAACTTGTATACAAAAGTAGCTACTCTTTGCAAACAGCGGTTTTAGCCTCAGATATTTACAATGTTGCAAATTGTCCTTGAGGTTCCCTTAAAATTCTATTTACTCGAATTTTATATGTTCGTTTTTTTAAATGAGTGTTTTTCTTATATTTAACTGTATCTGTTGGTGCAATTTTGCATTTGATTGTCTGTTTGAGGGTGAAGCAATTTAATAGTTAAATTGAGTGTGTGATACATCACTGTGATAGGTTAATATGACTGCTTTTCCTTGATTTAACAGCTGTTGGAAACACTTATTCTTTAGCTCTGATGAACTGCCCGTGAGGCAGGAAACGCGTCAGCTGTGGTGTCTGTTTGCTGTGCTGATTATGCTCTTTTAATGCAAGTAAGGAATAAAATGTACTTTTAACTCTAAATATCTCTCCCTGCCTTTGTGTCACTGGGACTGTGATATTTTGTTTTGCCTGAGTATTATTCTGTGAGTAGGGGTTCTGGAGAGCCCTAACAGTTCCGGAGACCAATGCAGCTCTCACTTGCAATACTATCTGGTGAGTCACAGAGGCAACACGCTGTAAGCATTTCTGCCAACACCTGCCCTTTACATAGAGGAGAACACTAAGCTGCAGCAATATGGAGTACGCAGCTTGCAAGTGATTTTCTTCTCTGACCGTGAACTTCTTCAGTGTGGTAAGTCCTTTGTTACACGATACTTGGAATGCTTTATTATAAGTTATGACCTGGTGATATCCGCGAGAGTGGGACTCCTGATTCGAGTTGTTTTCACTAGGGAACCATTTATACATATGGTGTTAATACTGATCAAGTCTCCGATAAGTTTTTGGATTAAATACATACTTACCTGTGAAATAAAACCTAAGCTAGCTACAATATAACTAATAGTTATATTGTAGCTAGCTTAGGTTTTATTTTTATTTCACAGGTAAGTTTGTATTTATTTTAACTAGGTAAACTAGTTAGTAAATAGTTATTAACTATTTACTAAATACATAGTTAAAATAAATACAAATTTACCTGTGAAATAAAACCTAACATTACAAAAATAAAAAAAAAACTACCAATACAAAAAATAAAAAACACTAAAATTACAAAAAATAAAAAAACTACCATTACAAAAAAAATAACCAAATTATCCAAAACAATAAAAATGATTCCTATTCTAATACCCTGTTTAAAGAAAAAATCCCACCCCAAAATAAAAAAAACCTAATCTATAATAAACTACAAAGGGCTCTTAAAAGAGACTTTTGTAGGCCCTAAATAAATCAGCTCTTTTTCTACAAAATAAAAACATACACCCCCTAATAGCATACAAACCCCCACCCCCAAACACACAAAATAAAAATAAAGTCAAACCTAATGTACCCATTGCCCTGAAAAGGGCATTTGTATGAGCATTGCCCTTAAAATGGCATTCAGCTCTTTTGCTACCCATTAAAAATAAAAAAAGGCAATTCTAAAAAAAAAACACCTTAAAACGAAAAAAAAAATACACAAAATAACAAACGAATTATCCAAAATAATAACAAGCATTGCTTTTCTAATACCCATTTAAAAAAAAAACACCACAAAATAAAAGAAACCTAATCTATAATAAACTACCAATAGCCCTTAAATGGGCCTTTTGTAGGGCATTGCCCTAAAGAAATCAGCTCTTTTTCTAAAAAAAAAATACAAAGACCCACTAACATTACAAACCCCCACCCCCTCTCCAAACCCATAAAATAAAAAAATTGAACTAAAAAAACCTAATCTACCCATTGTCCTGAAAAGGGCATTAGTATGGGCATTGCCCTTAAAAGGGCAATCTAAATCTAATCTAAAAAAAAAAAAAAACACCTGAAAAACCATAAAAAAACCTAACACTAACCCCTCTTTAGGTACTCACAGTTGCTGAAGTCCCACTTGAATGATCTTCATTCCGGCAGCTCCATTTTCATCCATTGCGGGACCGGCATCTTCTTCAACCTTGCGGAGGCGGAGCAGTCGATGCACGGAGGCGGAGGTCTAGGTGGAAGTCCATCAATCCGACGTGGAGGTCCTCTTCATGCGATCGTCTGCCGCACACTGAGGATTACCATTGCATTCCTATTGGCTGAAAAATTTAAATCAGCCAATAGAAATTAGGGCTGCTAAAATCCTATTGGCTGTTCAAATCAGCCAATAGAATTTAAGTAGCTCTCTTTCCTATTGGCTGACCTTCGCCTGGACCTCCGCCTCTGCGCATCAGGGATAAAGAAGATGCCAGTCCCGCGATGGATGAAGATGGAGCTGCCTGGATGAAGATAGAGCCGCTGGGATGAATATTGTTCAAGCAGAACTTAGTGTTAGGTTCTTTTTAGGTTTTTTATGTTGTTTTTTTTCTTAGATTAGGGTTTGGGCATTTCTTAAAAGAGCTGAATGCCCTTTTAAGGGCAAGAAAAAGAGCTGCAAATACAAATGCCCTTTTCAGGACAATGGGTAGATTAGGTTTTTTTTAGATAGTTTTTTTTTATTTTTTGGGGTTTGGGGAGTGGGGGTTTGTAATGTGTTTGTATTTTTTTTTAGAAAAAGAGCTGATTTATTTAAGTCAATGCCCTACAAAAGGCCCTTTTAAAGACTATTGGTAGCTATTATAGATTTGGTTTCTTTTATTTTGGGGTGTTTTTTTTTTTTAAATGGGTATTAGAATAGCAATAATTGTTATTATTTTGGATAATTCGTTTGTTATTTTGTGTAATGTTTTTTTTTTCTTTTTGGGGTGTTTTTTTTTTAAGAATACCCATTTTTAATGGACAGCAAAAGAGCTGAATGCCCTTTTAAGGGCAATGCCCATACAAATACCCTTTTCAGGGCAATGGGTATATTAGGTTTTACTTTATTTTTATTTTGTGGGTTTGTATACTATTAGGGGGTGTATGTTTTTCTTTTGGAGAAAAAGACCTGATTTCTTTATGGCAATGCCCTACAAAAGGCCCTTTTAAGGGCCTTCAAAAGGCCCTTTTAATGGCCCTTGGTAATTTATTTTAGATTAGGCTTTTTATTTTGGGGTGTTTTTTTTTTTTAAACAGGGTATTAGAATAGGAATAATTTTATTGTTTTGGATAATTTCAGATAGATTACGAGTCTTGCATTATGAGTAAAAAAGCAGCGTTAAGGCTCATAACGCTGCTTTTTTACTTCCGCTGGTATTACAAGTCTTGCAGATTTAGGGGCACCGCACACTTTTTTGGCCTTACCACAAATAAACTTACGCAATTTGGGTATAGTCTATTTTCAATGGGACTTCCATAGCGCCGGTATTACAAGCTTGTCCTGGGAGGCCAAAAAGTGAGCAGTACACCCTATACCGTTAAGATTCGTAACGCATTCTAAAGTCAGTAGTAGACACTACAACGCTGTAGCATAAAACTCATAACTAAAGTGCTAAAAAGTACACTAACACCCATAAACTACCTACCCCTAAACCGAGGCCCTCCCGCATCGCAAACAGTATAATAAAAATATTAACCCCTAATCTGCCGCTCCCGACATCGCCACCACTATAATAAACATATCAACCCCTAAACCACCGCACTCCCGCATCGCAAACACTAGTTAAATATTATTAACCTCTAATCTCCCGCCCCTAAAATCACCGCCACCTACCTACATTTATTAACCCCTAATCTGCCGCCCCCAACGTCGCCGCCACTATACTAAAGTTATTAACCCCTAACCCTAACCCCCCCTAACTTAAATATAATTCAAATAAATCTAAATAAAACTTACTATTAATAACTAAATAATTCCTTTTTAAAACTAAATACTTACCTGTAAAATAAACCCTAAGCTAGCTACAATATAACTAATAGTTACATTGTAGCTAGCTTAGGGTTTATTTTTATTTTACAGGCAAGTTTGTATTTATTTTAACTAGGTAGAATAGTTACTAAATAGTTATTAACTATTTAATAACTACCTAGCTAAAATAAATACAAATTGACCTGTAAAATAAAACCTAACCTGTCTTACACTAACAACTAACCTAACACTACAATTAAATAAATTCCATAAATCAAATACAATTAACTAAATTCAATACAATTAGCGAAATTACAAAAAACCCCCACTAAATTACAGAAAATAAAAAGCAAATTACAAGATCATTAAACTAATTACACCTAATCTAATAGCCCTATCAAAAAAGCCCACCCAAAATAAAAAAAAAACCTAGCCTAAACTAAACTACCAATAGCCCTTAAAATTGCCTTTTGTGGGGCATTGCCCCAAAGAAAACAGCTCTTTTACCTGTCAAAAAAATACAAACAACCACCCACACAACTACCCCCCAAATAAAAGCCTAACTGATAAAACCTAAGCTCCCCATTGCCCTGAAAAGGGCATTTGGATGGGCATTGCCCTTAAAAGCGCATTTAGCTCTATTGCAGCCCAAACCCCTAATATAAAAATAAAACCCACCCAATACATACCTTTAAAAAATCCTAACACTAACCCCCAAACATCCACTTACAGTTTTGAAGACCGGACATCCATCCTCAATGAAGACGGGAGAAGTCCTCAACAAAGCAGTAAGAAGTCCTCAACAAAGCCGGGAGAAGTCTTCATCCAAGCCGGCAGAAGTGGTCCTCCAGACGGGCAGAAGTCTTCACCCAGATGGCATCTTCTATCTTCATTCTTCCAACGCGGAGCGGCTCCATCTTCAAGACATCTGGCGCGGAGCATCCTCTTCAATCGACGGCTTCTTCTACAATGAAGGTTCCTTTAAATGATGTCATCCAAGATGGTGTCCCTTAGATTCCGATTGGCTGATAGAATTCTATCAGCCAATCGTAATTAAGGTTGAAAAAATCCTATTGGCTGATGCAATCAGCCAATAGGATTGAACTTCAATCATATTGGCTGATCCAATCAGCCAATAGGATTGAGCTTGCATTCTATTGGCTGTTCCAAATCACAGGCACTCAATTTGTGAGGCCATTAAAAGTCAGGAATCCGATCAACCAGTAGCTAAACATTTAATTCAGATGAAACATGGTGTTAGTGATCTCAGATTTTTTCTGATCGATCATGTGCCACCACTCAAACGTGGAGGTGACAGGAACCAGCGCCTATTACAGGTGGAATACAATTGGATCTTCAAATTAAGAACTTTACATCCCCATAGCTTGAACCGCCAATTGGATTGGCAATGCTTTTTGTAGTTGTGGTTATGGTATCGTTCCCTTTGTTTTGCTATGATCTGTTGTCTTTATGGGTACCAGTAGATTTATCATATATCTATATCTCTTGTGTATAATTGTACCTTTCTGTGCTGTGATGATCCACTGGATGATCAGGACCACTATTAGTGTTGTGGGTGGAACATATTTTGTCCATACCAACTAATTATATGGAAATGTGAGGTGGTGAACACACTGGTCTATTTTATTTACATAACTTTATCATTTACCTATATATATAACCCTCCTTTAAGTCTATGAGGGTTTTCCGAACGTAACGGTTCTACCCTATGCAGTTATATATCTATGGGATCTAGATATAACTTTCACTGTTGTGTTCTTTAAAGACTATTGTGCTCTAACTTCCATGCTATCTTCTTCTTTTTTAAAACCTATGTAGTAGATAGGCATGATGATCCACACCATTTGGTCCTTTCACTTGTACAGCATTACCTCCTTGCATCAAGTTGATTAACTGCTGGTTGGGCCCTCTTCCTTCAGGTTGCTGATGTTTCCAAGAAGTTTATCTTGTCATTCGCTGCCATCCTTAAGGGACTTTCTATTTTGTCACTCCCACTGCTTATTCTACTTGTTATTTTTTTATGTTCTTTTTTACATATGTTCTCCCTGAAAAATAAAGAAACGTGTTTTACCATTTCCCAAAATCCACTTAATGGGGGTCAAAAGTGGGGGGCTGATTTATGAGGATACTTATATCTCAAAAACCGACAATGTTACAGATGTGAAAATTGATTCTCCTTGAAAAATAAAAAAATCGTGTTTTAACATTTCCCCAAAATCCACTTTAGGGGGGTCAAATGGGGGGGCTGATTTATGAGGATACCTACATCTCAAAAACTAAAAATGTTACGGACATGAAAAATTGGTATTTAGATGCTCCTTGAAAAATAAAGAAACACATGTTTTACTATTTCCAGAAAATCCACTTAAGGGGGGTCAAAAGAGGGGTGCTGATTTATGAGGATATCTATATCTCAAAAACCAAAGATGTTACAGACGTGAAAATTGATATTTAGATGCTCCTTGAAAAATAAAGAAATTCGTGTTTTAACATTTCCCCAAAATAAACTTAAGGGGGGGTCAAAAGGGGAGAGATGAATAATGAGGATACCTATATCTCAAAAACAAAAGATGTTACAGACATGAAAATTGGTATTTAGAGTCTCCTAATAAAATAAAGAAATAAGTGTTTTAACATTTCCCCAAAATCAATTTAAGGGGGGTCAAAAGAGGTGGGGGGTCTGATTTATGAGGCTACCTATATCTCAAAAACCGAAGATGTTACAGACGTGAAAATATAGATTTTCCTTAAAAAAAGAAAAAGAAACACATATTTTACCATTTCCCAAAACTCCACTTTAGGGGGGTCAAAAGGGGTGACTGATTTATGAGGATGCCTATATCTCAAAAACCAAAGATACTCAAAATTGGTATTTAGCTTCTCCTTGAAAAATAAAGAAATACGTGTTTTATCATTTCCCATTAGGGGGGGTCAAAAAGGGAAGGTGATTTATGGAGATACCTATATCTTGAAAAAACAAAGATGTTACAGATGGGAAAATTGGTATTTAGATTCTCCTTTAAAAAAAGAAATACGTGCTTTACCATTTCCCAAAAATCCAGTTAAGGGGGTCAAAAGGGGGAGGTGATTTATGAGGATACCTATATCTCAAAAACCAAAGATATCATAGACGTGAAAATTGGTATGTAGATTCTCCTTTAAAAATAAAGAAATGTGTGGTTTAACATTTCCCGAAAATACAGTTATGGGGGGTCAAAAGGGGGGTTAATTCATGAGGATACCTATATCTAAAAAACTAACGGGCAGATTACGAGTTTTGCGTTAGAGGCTGTGCAGTGCTAATGAGCAGTTTTCTCTCACCGCTCACTTACCTACAGCGCTGGTATTACGGGTTTTTTCAAACCCGGGGTTAAAGGGCAAGAAGTGAGCATTGAGCAAAATTTTGCTCCTTAAAGCACTCCAATATCAGCGGTGAGCTGGTCGTAAATGCTCGTGCGCAATTTCCCCATAGGAATCAACGGGGAGAGCCGGCTGAGAAAAAGCATAACACTTGCAAAAAAGCAGTGTTAAGCTCCTTAACGCAGCCCCATTGATTCCTATGGGGAAATAAAATTTATGTTTACACCTAACATCCTAACATGAAGCCAGAGTCTAAACTCCCCTAATCTTACACTTATTAACCCCCTAATCTGCCACCCCAGACATCGCCGACACCTGCATTATATTTATTAACCTCTAATCTGCCGCTTCGGACACCGCCGCCACCTACATTATACTTATGAACCCCTAATCTGCTGCCCCCAACATAGCCAACACCTACATTATATTTATTAACCCCTAATCTGCTGCCCCCAATGTTGCTGCAACCTACCTACACTTATTAACCGCTAACCGCCACACTCCCGCCTTGCAAACATTAGTTAAATATTATTAACCCCTAATCTGCCATCCCTAACATCGCACACAACCTACCTACATTTATTAACCCCTAATCTGCCGCCCCCAACGTCACCGCCACTATACTAAATGTATTAACCCCTAAACCTAAGTCTAACCCTAACACCCCCTAACTTAAATATAATTAAAATAAATCTAACTAAAAATTCCTATCATTAACTAAATAAATCCTATTTAAAACTAAATACCTATAAAATAAACCTTAAGCTAGCTACAATATAACTAATAGTTACATTGTATCTAGCTTAGGGTTTATTTTTATTTTACAGGCAAGTTTGTATTTATTTTAACTAGGTAGTATAGTTATTAAATAGTTATTAACTATTTAATAACTACCTAGCTAAATTAAATACAAAAGTACCTGTAAAATAAAACCTAACCTAAGTTACAATAACACCTAACAGTACACTATAATTAAATAAATTTACTAAATTTACAATTAAATAAATTAAATTAAATTAGCTAAAGTACAACCCCCCCCCCACTAAATTACAGAAAATAATAAACAAATTACAAGATATTTAAACTAATTACACCCAATCTAATAGCCCTATCAAAATAAAAAAGGCCCCCCAAAATAAAAGAAAATACAAACAACCCCCCCAACAGTAAAACCCACCACCAACACAACCAACCCCCCAAATAAAATACTATCTAAAAAAAACTAAGCTCCCCATTGCCCTGAATCTTTTGCGGCCCAAACCCTAATCTAAAAAATAAAACCCACCCAATACAGCCTTAAAAAAACCAAACACTAACCCTGTGAAGATCGACTTACTGTTCTGAAGACCGGGCATCCATCCCCAAGGAAGCGGCAGAAGTCTTCCTCCAACCGAGCCAAAGTCCTCAACGAAGCCGGGAGAAGTCTTCATCCAGACGGCATCTTCTATCTTCATCCATCCGACGCGGAGCGGCTCCATCTTCAAGACGTCCGACGCAGAGCATCCTCTTGAAATGAAGTCTTCTTACTGAATGACGGTTCCTTTAAGTGACGTCATCTAAGATGGCGTCCCTTAGATTCCGATTGGCTGATAGAATACTATCAGCCAATCGGAATTAAGGTAGAACAAAATGTTCCAATCAGCCAATAGAATGCAAGCTCAATCCTATTGGCCAATAGGATTGACCTTTAATTCTATTGGCTGATTGCATCAGCCAATAGGATTTTTTCTACCTTAATTCTGATTAGCTGATAGAATTCTATCAGCCAATCGGAATCTAAGGGACGCCCGTCTGGAGGACCACTTCGCCCCGCTTCGATGAAGACTTCTCCCGGCTTCGTTGAGGACTTCGGCCCCGGTTGGATGAAGACATCTGCAGCTTCCTTGAGGATGGATGTCTGGTCTTCAGAACTGTAAGTCAATCTTCAGGGGGTTAGTGTTAGGTTTTTTAAGGGTGTATTGGGTGGGTTTTATTTTTTAGATTAGGGTTTGGGCCGCAAAAGAGCTAACTTCCCTTTTAAGGGCAATGCCCATCCAAATGCCCTTTTCAGGGCAATGGGGAGCTTAGTTTTTTTTAGAGTATTTTATTTGGGAGGTTGGTTGTGTGGGTGGTGGGTTTTACTGTTGGGGGGGTTGTTTGTATTTTCTTTTACAGGTAAAAAAGCTGATTACTTTGGGGCAATGCCTCGCAAAAGGCCCTTTTAAGGGCTATTGATAGTTTTGTTTAGGATAGGGTTTTTTTTTATTTTGGGGGGGCTTTTTTTATTTTGATAGGGCTATTAGATTAGGTGTAATTAGTTTAAATATCTTGTAATTTGTTTATTATTTTCTGTAATTTAGTGGGGGGTTTTGTACTTTAGCTAATTTAATTTAATTTATTTAATTGTTGTTAATTTAGAGAATTTATTTAATTAAAGTGTAGTGTTAGGTGTTATTGTAAATTAAGTTAGGTTTTATTTTACAGGTACTTTTGTATTTATTTTAGCTAGGTAGTTATTAAATAGTTAAGCTAGTTACAATGTAACTATTAGTTATATTGTAGCTAGCTTAGGGTTTATTTTATAGGTAAGTATTTAGTTTTAAATAGGAATTATTTAGGTATTAATATTAATTTTTATTTAGATTTATTTAAATTATAGTGGCAGCGATGTTGGTGGCGGCAGATTAGGGGTTAATAAATGTAGGTAGGTGGCGGCGATGTTAGGGATGGCAGATTAGGGGTTAATAATATTTAACTAGTGTTTGCGAGGTGGGAGTGTGACGGTTTAGGGGTTAATATGTTTATTATAGTTGTGGCGATGTCTGGAGCGGCAGATTAGGGGTTAAAAATGTTATTATAGTGTTTGGGATGCAAGAGGGCCTCGGTTTAGGGCTTAATAGGTAGTTTATGGGTGTTAGTGCACTTTTTAGCACTTTAGTTATGAGTTTTATGCTACGGCGTTGTAGTGTAAAACTCTTAACTACTGACTTTTAAATACGTTAGGACTCTTGATGGGGTAGGGTGTACCGCTCACTTTTTGGCCTCCCAGGACAGACTCGTAATACCGGCGCTATGGAAGTCCCATAGAAAAAAAGACTTTACGAAGTTTATGTAAGTCATTTTGTGGTAAGGCCAAATAAGTGTGCGGCGCTCCTAAACTTGCAAGACTCGTAATAGCAGCGGGCTTAAAAAAGCAGCATTAGGACCTCTTAACGCTGCTTTTTTACCTTAACGCACAACTCATAATATAGCGGAAAGAAATTACAGACAAATTGGAATTTAGTGTAACAGGCTTTCATTAACCCTGTGATATACCTGTGCTTGTAAATGTAATTTTTAGTTAACAATGCATAACTTTGCAAATAAACTTTGTTTATAGCATGCTTGTCTCAATAAAAGCTGCTATGTAAATGTTAGTTTTAAATGTTAGTATTAACATTGCTATAAAATGTTTGACTAAAAACTATACCAACAGTAAGAAATACATTCTTTCAGCAAGACACTTATAACTTACTCTAAATGATAGATTTCTTTTAAATCTATCATGTACAGCTTCTATACATAAAGACTGTACCTTGTTATAAGAGCCTGTTCACATAAATTGTGAAAAATATCATCTTTAATATGCTTATTTTGCAATATATATAGTGTGTTTAAATGATGTACTTCTATAATGTGTACAATGTATAACTGTATCCTTTTATATGTTTAAACAAAAGTCTTTTACAATATAAAAGGTTTTTATTATCTGTATGCTAACATACTAACCAACTAACTAGTTTTAACATAAGATGTTATATGATCTAAAATGGAGGTTTATTCAACCTTGAATTTATAGCTCTAAAATGGATGCTCATTGCAATTTCAAGTGCGTATGTCTAAACTCTTGTATAACAGATTTTGAAGGCCACTTTGTTGATGTAAAAAAACTGTTCCTAAAACAAGTTAGACAAGTTTTGTTGATGTTAGAATGATGCTAAAAATACATATAAAAAGAAAACAATAAATGATGACGTCATCCAAATAAAAAACTATAAATACACCTTGTTGTAAACATGAGGCAGGTGACTTATAGAGCATCTCTAAGGATAAGATTTGGATGCAAAGAAGTCATTTCGAGTGGTATGTAAACAATTGTTATTGAAAGCAAGTTTAACTGATAGTCTTTTAACTCTGTGTGTACTTTGGATTTAAATGAATTTAATTTTATATTACTTCTGTAAGCTAATTTTTTTGTATAATAAAAATGTATTTTTAAACAATGTTATCCTCTCAAGTATCATTTCTTTATTGTACTCAGAAACTTTCTTTGTAAGAAATGAGACCTATTTCATTGATATAATATTAAAGGTCAGTGCTTGGAATTCATATTTCAATATAACTGTGCTTACCTTATAAGTGAATTAGGTTTGAACCACTACAATTGGTGTCCCTGGGTGTTTTGAGAGATAATATATGTTTTATAATAATTATTATAATTTTACCTGGGTCCCCTTATACGTAAGGGAAGGTGCTAAAATATCATGGCTAATCAGGATTTTGCAGAATCTTTTAAAACTCAATTATGTGTTTAAAATGCAGAATGGTAGAGTCATTGGAAATTATGAGGTTATTGCTTTGGAGATACAGTTATGGTTTAATTCATTTAAACTTTGCTAATGCTGCTGGAGTAGTTTTGCAACAACCTATATATCACACTACAGATGCAGATTTTGATCGTGCAACAAATAGAAATACAAATTTTTCTTATGATGGTATAGTAGAGATTTTAGGCAGACCTCCTGTTATTGCTACAGGAATACAAAGACATTGCCCTAAAGGCTTTAGCCTGAATTGAGATGTGGGGTACTCCTAGATCTAGTTTGTACAGTCCAGTAAAGGGAAAATAAATAATACCAGCTGCAGAATATGAGCAAGCTGAGAGGGAAAACCTTTTTAATGTGATACAATTTTTAGGTTATATGTGAGCTCAGGTTTTAAATAGTGAAAATGTCTGGAGTGTCAGGCATATAGCAAGTTTTTTTGTTTTTTATGCTGAAGCTGCAGGAATTCCTAAATGAAATATAAAAACAACAATTGGAGTGATGCCACACATTCCGAAGGACATAGCTTTGTGGTTAAATGACAGAGTTCATGCATTAGCTGGAGTTTATCCAACTTATTATCTTCCACAAAATAGAATGTTAGTTAATGCTATTTTATTCTCTGGTTTGTATGTTTTTATATTTGAGGAAAGGAAGTGGAATTCAGTGATTTATGCATATCATGTAAAGACACAAGGTAAAGATACTTTGGCTTCACTTGCTGATATTTTAGGAATGATGAATATATATAGTGGTATTGTAGCAGCATATTTATTAGAGCTGAGATTTACAAAGAATAATCACGACATGGTATGGGGTTGTTTAAAGCCAAATGTTAAAGGACAAGGCTTAATTTTAGATATAGAGAGACAAATACTCTCTATGCCTATTGCTGAGAGACCGAAAACAAATACCTGATATATATTAAGACATACTTATACACTTGTAGGTAAGGACCTGACTGGAGATGCACTAGTAACTTCAAATAGCATAGAAAAGGAAAGGAAAGGAGAAAAGATTTTCCAGCAAAAGAATAACAGAGCTGAGTTTGTAAAAAAGAATGCAAGAGAACAATATCCACAAAAACAAACAAAATTTAATCCTCCACAACCTGACTCCCAAGCACCTCCATCTTACACCAATGAAAATCAGTTTATAACTATTTAGAGCAAATCTTCAGATTTGCCTTTTGAGGAATTTCCTTGCAGGACATTGAGACCATTTAAAAAAAAAAAAAAACTCCAGATCGGTATGGATTTGGAGATGGTAGTATAAGATATAGAAGAAAAGGTACAGGGGTCAGGATAGATATCAGGAGCGTGAGATTCGTTCTACTGAAAGGGGTGAAATTTCAGTTGCCCCAGCTAATACTAAAAAAGTAGGGCAAATAGAGAAATCACTACCAGACATGTGAAAAAGAGTAAAACACAGAGGCGCCAACATGGCCTAATATCGCCAGTGAAATTAAGAACAGCAACACAGATGAGTAGGATACTCACAAACAAAAAGCACCCAGCTGGTGCATATGTAGCAGGCTGAAACTTTGCAGTGGTCCAGCTCACTGTGTCCTTGGCACAAAGGCAGTTGGATATCCTCAGAAGGCCCAGATATCAAATACCTAAATGAGCAAGAAAAAACAAACCAACATGGCCAAATATCATCTGGACAAGGATAATTGGACCCAGAGTGTTTAAACTTACAAGATAGTCTGCACCTGGAGGTGCAAATTCAGCAAACTGGAACCATAGTGTCGCCCAGTAGACTACTGCAAAGGCAATCCTCAGCAAAAACCAGGAACAAATATGTAGTTTTCACATAAAGTGATAAACCACACAATAGCAAGTGTATAAAATATTAAAAACTTTATTAATACAACGACGCGTTTCTCAGCCTACTCAGGGCTGTTTCATCAGGCTATGAACAAACATTATGATACACTTGCTATTTAACAGATAATCTATAACAGAGGAAACTGATGTAATTGGTTGAGCAATTAGCAATTAACAAACCACACCCTTAACACATCTCATTAATGTAGTTGCTTAGTAACAGTTATATACACATATGGGTCAAATAGTGTCAAGCATGTGTTAACTAATTCATATAAAATAATAAAAAAATAAAAATGACCACATATATAAACTGCAGTTGGCTCATAACATTCTGATAATCCCCACAATGGACATAAAACAAACCTCATTAAGAACAATTTTAAGAATATTTAATAGAAAAAACCCTAATATAAGCAAATCTATAGATTGAAATTGTATATTTAGTACAAGTACATAAAGCATTTGTTATGCCATCAGTGACCACTCATAATATAAACATCCTATTAATCTATATATGTGATAAGTATATATACCTAATAGGATCAGTTTGTAAACTAACCCCATTCCTGTCAAGTTTGAAAAAAAGTTTGAAAAAAAGTTTGATAAAAAGTTTCATGGGTATTTGCTTATGGTTTATATGCATGATTATGTGAGATCTTGTGTTAGCATTGTTTACTTGCTCGGATATTGTAAACTAATCGTTGCTGGTATAAGAAAATTCAGGATAACTTAATAATCATTATAATGTCACACTTGACCTTGTTCCGTTGAACAGCGGGAAGACTGCATCAGCTGTGTGTGTATAAATTTACAAACCCATGTCTGGAACTGGAAGTATATTTGAGGCAAGGAAGTGGAATTCAGTGATTTATGCATATCATGTAAAGACACAAGGTAAAGATACTTTGGCTTCACTTGCTGATATTTTAGGAATGATGAATATAAATAGTGGTATTGTAGCAGCATATTTATTAGAGCTGAGATTTACAAAGAATAATCACGACATGGTATGGAGTTGTTTAAAGCCAAATGTTAAAGGACAAGGCTTAATTTTAGATATAGAGAGACAAATACTCTCTATGCCTATTGCTGAGAGACCGAAAACAAATACCTGATATATATTAAGACATACTTATACACTTGTAGGTAAGGACCTGACTGGAGATGCACTAGTAACTTCAAATAGCATAGAAAAGGAAAGGAAAGGAGAAAAGATTTTCCAGCAAAAGAATAACAGAGCTGAGTTTGTAAAAAGTTCCAGACATGGGTTTGTAAATTTATACACACACAGCTGATGCAGTCTTCCCGCTGTTCAACGGAACAAGGTCAAGTGTGACATTATAATGATTATTAAGTTATCCTGAATTTTCTTATACCAGCAACGATTAGTTTACAATATCTGAGCAAGTAAACAATGCTAACACAAGATCTCACATAATCATGCATATAAACCATAAGCAAATACCCATGAAACTTTTTATCAAACTTTTTTTCAAACTTTTTTTCAAACTTGACAGGAATGGGGTTAGTTTACAAACCGATCCTATTAGGTATACAGGGAGTGCAGAATTATTAGGCAAGTTGTATTTTTGAAGATTAATTTTATTATTGAACAACAACCATGTTCTCAATGAACCCAAAAAACTCATTAATATCAAAGCTGAATAGTTTTGGAAGTAGTTTTTAGTTTGTTTTTAGTTATAGCTATTTTAGGGGGATATCTGTGTGTGCAGGTGACTATTACTGTGCATAATTATTAGGCAACTTAACAAAAAACAAATATATACCCATTTCAATTATTTATTTTTACCAGTGAAACCAATATAACATCTCAACATTCACAAATATACATTTCTGACATTCAAAAACAAATCAGTGACCAATATAGCCACCTTTCTTTGCAAGGACACTCAAAAGCCTGCCATCCATGGATTCTGTCAGTGTTTTGATCTTTTCACCATCAACATTGCGTGCAGCAGCAACCACAGCCCCCCAGACACTGTTCAGAGAGGTGTACTGTTTTCCCTCCTTGTAAATCTCACATTTGATGATGGACCACAGGTTCTCAATGGGGTTCAGATCAGGTGAACAAGGAGGCCATGTCATTAGATTTTCTTCTTTTATACCCTTTCTTGCCAGCCACACTGTGGAGTACTTGGACGCGTGTGATGGAGCATTGTCCTGCATAAAAATCATGTTTTTCTTGAAGGATGCAGACTTCTTCCTGTACCACTGCTTGAAGAAGGTGTCTTCCAGAAACTGGCAGTAGGACTGGGAGTTGAGCTTGACTCCATCCTCAACCCGAAAAGGCCCCACAAGCTCATCTTTGATGATACCAGCCCAAACCAGTACTCCACCTCCACCTTTCTGGCGTCTGAGTCGGACTGGAGCTCTCTGCCCTTTACCAATCCAGCCACGGGCCCATCCATCTGGCCCATCAAGACTCACTCTCATTTGATCAGTCCATAAAACCTTAGAAAAATCAGTCTTGAGATATTTCTTGGCCCAGTCTTGACGCTTCAGCTTGTGTGTCTTGTTCAGTGGTGGTCGTCTTTCAGCCTTTCTTACCTTGGCCATGTCTCTGAGTATTGCACACATTGTGCTTTTGGGCACTCCAGTGATGTTGCAGCTCTGAAATATGGCCAAACTGGTGGCAAGTGGCATCTTGGCAGCTGCACGCTTGACTTTTCTCAGTTCATGGGCAGTTATTTTGCGCCTTGGTTTTTCCACACGCTTCTTGCAACCCTGTTGACTATTTTGAATGAAACGCTTGATTGTTCGATGATCACGCTTCAGAAGCTTTGCAATTTTAAGAGTGCTGCATCCCTCTGCAAGATATCTCACTATTTTTGACTTTTCTGAGCCTGTCAAGTCCTTCTTTTGACCCATTTTGCCAAAGGAAAGGAAGTTGCCTAATAATTATGCACACCTGATATAGGGTGTTGATGTCATTAGACCACACCCCTTCTCATTACAGAGATGCACATCACCTAATATGCTTAATTGGTAGTAGGCTTTTGAGCCTATACAGCTTGGAGTAAGACAACATGCATAAAGAGGATGATGTGGTCAAAATACTCATTTGCCTAATAATTCTGCACTCCCTGTATATACTTATCACATATATAGATTAATAGGATGTTTATATTATGAGTGGTCACTGATGGCATAACAAATGCTTTATGTACTTGTACTAAATATACAATTTCAATCTATAGAAGTGCTTATATTAGGGTTTTTTCTATTAAATATTCTTAAAATTGTTCTTAATGAGGTTTGTTTTATGTCCATTGTGGGGATTATCAGAATGTTATGAGCCAACTGCAGTTTATATATGTGGTCATTTTTATTTTTTTATTATTTTATATGAATTAGTTAACACATGCTTGACACTATTTGACCCATATGTGTATATAACTGTTACTAAGCAACTACATTAATGAGATGTGTTAAGGGTGTGGTTTGTTAATTGCTAATTGCTCAACCAATTACATCAGTTTCCTCTGTTATAGATTATCTGTTAAATAGCAAGTGTATCATAATGTTTGTTCATAGCCTGATAAAACAGCCCTGAGTAGGCTGAGAAACGCGTCGCTGTATTAATAAAGATTTTAATATTTTATACACTTGCTATTGTGTGGTTTATCACTTTATGTGAAAACTACATATTTGTTCCTGGTTTTTGCTGAGGATTGCCTTTGCAGTAGTCTACTGGGCGACACTATGGTTCCAGTTTGCTGAATTTGCACCTCCAGGTGCAGACTATCTTGTAAGTTTAAACACTCTGGGTCCAAATATCCTTGTCCAGATGATATTTGGCCATGTTGGTTTGTTTTTTCTTGCTCATTTAGGTATTTGATATCTGGGCCTTCTGAGGATATCCAACTGCCTTTGTGCCAAGGACACAGTGAGCTGGACCACTGCAAAGTTTCAGCCTGCTGCATATGAACCAGCTGGGTGCTTTTTGTTTGTGAGTATCCTACTCATCTGTGTTGCTGTTCTTAATTTCACTGGCGATAATAGGCCATGTTGGCGCCTCTGTGTTTTACTCTTTTTCAGATTTTGTACATCAGGATTGCCATCCTTTGACAGAGTGCTGCCTCCACCTTTGGATCATCAAGGATATATAGACTTTTACTTTTTATTTATTTTCCATTCAATTTATTATTTTATTTTTTAGGTTTTTTTGTATTGGGTTTTATTTCATTGTATTTCATTTATATTTTATGTTTTATATTAATTGTATCTGGTATTGCTTTCTGATTATTCCAATCTAGTACATTTTTTAAACAATATCCACCAGTATATCTCATTATTTGTTGTGAATTTTCACAATAAGGAAGCGCCCCCTAAGGGCGTGATGTGTTACTAGTTCACATCACTCTCTCTTTATATACACTACCAGACATCCCAGAAGAGTCTGAAGGTGCATGAAGTAAATTAACAGTAGAATATGGGGGAGAGACTTAAGAGGGGTATTTAGATACACAAGCATAAATATCTTTAGTACAATCAGATATGTTAAAAGAAGATGTATTAGGAAATATAACTATACAGACTTTAAAAGGTGAAGGTACTTATCCCTCTTATAATGCACAAGTAAAAATAAATGGTAAAAGAGTGCACTTAGAATTAGTTCAGCATCCTAAGCTTGATTCTGATTTTCTTATAGCTTATAAGGATGTAGCACATTGTATTTCATTGCAGCTGGAAGATGTACTTCCTTTAACTACTAGAGTTGTGGAATAAGCATTTATGAAAATTCAATTAGATCATACTGCAGTATCTGATGTTAGAAACTTAGATTTTTGATTAAATAAAAATGTTAAAATATTTCAGAAGTGGGAAAAACAGGTTAGACATCGTAAAGGAATCAGTCATCATATTGCTACAAGCACAGTAGTTCCTAAGAAACAGGCACAGTATAAAATCAATGGTGTAGCCATTCCCTATATACAGAAAGTCATTGATGATTTACTTAAACAAGGAGTACTAAAAGAACAGTACAGTCAAATGAACTCAGCAGTCTACCCTGTTCCCAAACCGGATGGTTCTTGGTTAATGGTATTAGACTATAGAGAAGCTAACAGAGTTACACCATGGGTGGCAACACAAAATACACATGCACCTTCTATTATACACAATTTGCGAAGGAAAACTTTTAAGACAAAGTTAGACTTGGCAAATGGTTTTTGGAGTCATCCTATTACTCCAGATAGTTACTGGATAACAGGTTTTACCTTGGAGAGGCAAAACTTTGGTATTTACCCGATTACCTCAGGGATTTTTTAATTCGAGTGCGTTATTTACTTCGGTTGTAGTAATTTATTGTCTAAATTTCCAGAAGTGGAGGTGTATGTGGATGACATATATTTTTCACATGATAGTGAGGAAGAACACATAGCAGTGTTGGATCAGGTTTTGACTATATTACATGCTGCAGGTTATGTAGTATCTCTTAAGAAATCTCAAATTGCAGGACACACTGTTACTTTCTTGGGATTTGAAATTTCTGAAAGGGGGAGAGGATTATCTGATAATTATAAAGAAATAATAGCAGCTTTAACACATCCATATTCTCTAAAACAATTACGTAGTATAATTGGTTTACTTACTTATGCAATGTTTTTCATACCTGATTTCAATGTGTTAATTGCACCTCTGCATGCTGCAGTCTCAAGGGAGATAAAATCTAAAACAAAAAGACCACGGATACTTTTTAAGTGGACGACTCAGGAAGAGGATGCACTAAATGCATTATTAGAGGCAGTAAATAGAACAGAGTATTTAGCTCAAAGAGATAGTACTAAGGATCTATCAGTTTACATAAATGTATCGCCGAATGCAAGCAATATAAGGTTATATAATGTAAATGAGACAATTCCAATAGCACTTCTATCTTATGTATATTCACAAACAGAGATAAAGTTTACTATGATAGAGAAGCTTTTGGTAGCTGTTAATATAACACTGTTAAAGTCAAGACAGATTGCACAGGGGAAAGATATATATGTACATACATCAGTAGCCTCACTTGATAACTTACAAAAGCAAACTATACCAGACAAGAAAGCACTAAAGAATAGATGGATAAAATGGTTTTCTATTTTGGAAGACCCACAGATACATTTTATTCATGATAAGAATCTGACACCTCTAGATGATTTACCACCTCCAAAGCAACCCTCAAGTTGGAATTTATAAACTTATCCAAATTATTACAATTCAGCTATATTTTACACTGATAGCTCTGCAATAATCTCTAGTAAAGAGAAAGTAAATAAATCTGCTGGAGCAGGAATTGCAAAATATTCTCCCACTCTGACTTTGATGCGTTCATGGCAAATCCCTTTAAGGGATCATTCAGCTTAATTTGCAGGAATTTCTGCACTAGCATTTGCTATGAAGGAAGCATTGTTAGATAAAGGGCCAGTGTTAATTGTAACTGATTCTGCATACCTGGTAAGATCTGTATTCCAGGATTTACGAATCTGGAAATCTAATGTTTTTTTTTTAACTGCAAAGAAAAAGCCATTACAGCATATTGTCAAATGGAAAGCAATTGCTGTTTATTTGGATCTAAAGCCTGATATTGAAGTAGTACATGAACCAGCTCATAGAAAGCTAGGTTCTTCTTTGCATACAGAAGGCAATACATTTGCAGATACTCTTGCACAAAGTGTAAGTCAAAAATATGCAGTAAATGCAGTTAAAACTCGAATGACAGCAACCAGTAATCTTGACACAGAGTTAAATGCTTGCTTGGATAAAACCAGACCTAATCCACCTGGTTATCCTAAAAAATATCTTTATGAATTAAAAGACAAACATTGTATGGTTAAGATTGGAGACTAACAATTGATTATTCCCCCTGTCATAGACAGATGGAACATAACAGAGATGGCCTTTTCTAGTATTGGACATCCTCATTTAGGGCGAGATAAAGTCTTATTTACCCTAAAGTCAAAATATGGGTGGCCTAATATGAAGGAAACGGTCATAAGAGTTATAGGGAGTTGTAAAGCATGTCTCCTTGTTAATAATCCAAATCACTATAAACAACCATACATTGTTAAAGAAATTCCTAATAAGCCATTTGATCTGATTTATTTATATCACATAGGGCCTTTACCTACTTCACATGGGTATAAATATGTGTTAGTATGTGTTGATGCTTGTACAAGGTTCACATGGTTATACCCTGTTAAAATTGCCACGGCTAGTACCACGCTTGATAGTCTCAATTCCTTAGTAAGTATTGGTAAACCTAAAGCCCTACACTCAGATGCTGGATCAGCTTTAACATCTACTCAAGCACAAGATTGGGCTAAGTGTTTTGATATAAAATGGGAAATCAGTGCACATTATCATCCCCAAAGTAGTGGGGTTGTTGAAAGGAAAAATGCTGAGGTAAAACGATTGTTAACCAAGTTACTAACTAACCGCCCAAAACAGTGGTATCCCCTGTTAACTTATGTACAAGTAGGTTTAAATAATATACCTTCTGATATTTCTGGGAAAAGACCTTATGAATTGTTATATGGTATACCTATGAATACAATGTTTAATACTGAGTACCTTTCTGCACCAGGGAGATTAGAGCAATTATCTATTTTACAAGAAATAAGTGATTGTTTTGCACGACCTGCTTTTACACCTAACCTTTTATGAGCTTGGACACCACAGGTTGGTCAGTTTGTCCAGGAAAGAGTTCAAGCAGCGAAACCTTTATGGCCAAGGTGGAAACCTACAAAGGTAAAACATGTCATTAACCTAAGGACTTTGATTATAGAAGACAAACAAGGAAAAGACAGAATTGTCAGCATTGATAATTTAAAACCAGCTTCTAAATTTGAGTTAGAAGATGACAAACCCTCTGACTTACTCTCAGTGGGTTACTCTGAATGAAGCAAACCGGATTAATAAACAATTTCAAATGATGCCATTTTCTTCAAATCCAGAGACTATAACACCTTTTTTATTATGATGTTGAAGAAGGTGATCAAATAACTGAAGTAGATTCATTTGATACACCAACACCAGTTACAAGATCTAATCCTGTTTTACCTAAATACTATGCTATCAGCACGAACACTGATACAACAACAAGGACTGAAAATGTTAAAGAACTTGTTCAATTATAAAAACCTTAAAATTTTGAGATATACAGTACTGATACTTTTTATAATTCTCCTTATCTTGATATCAACCTGCATGGTAGTTTTTCGTCTACAGTGGAATAATCTTGCAAAGAGACCTGGAGCTGTTCTGGCATGGAATCAAACAAAAGCTCCAGAGGATGCTGTACCAATGATATCAAGACTAAAAAGAGCTGAACATTACAATCTGCAACCTGTAGAAATAAAGATGAATGGGCTACTGCAAGGAATTTATTGGAAACTATTTCCAAAACCTATAATACAAAAACAAAAAGTATTAGGAATATCAAGCCGTATTGATAGATTCAACAGTAATATCAAAGAAAGCAAAGATGACAACTCAAATGGGAAGAAAATTGGTAAAAGATCACATAAATGGGCAAATGGAAATGATACAAGTAAAGACTTTGGAATATGATTTGCCTTTGCAAGAATGCTGGGGAAAAAAGACATACAGAGAAAAAAATGTGTTTTTCAACATTTGCACATTGCTATTATGTGGACTTTCAAGGGACAAGGAGATGGCCTGCAAAAGAAATAAAAGCAGATCAAAGTCCATGTCCTGGAATTACAATTGACAAAGTCAAGTATAAAGAATATCCTATTTTTTATTTAAACACAGGACAATTAACTCAAAAAGGCTTCTTTCCTGAAAATCACACAGATCCTCGCATTGCATTCTGGGAAAGTGTAAAGGAAGGAGTATAGGATTCCTGGAGGAGTAGAATCCTATAATGGAGCAGTGTTTTGTACTAACACACTTTATTCAGAAAGGTGGACACCAGAGTTACATACAGATGAAGGATACCTGCAACTATTTGAAAAGCTTCAGCTTGAAGTAGTGGATCAACAGATAGGAAGACTGCAAGAGCTAGCATTACCTACATAATGGAATGAGAAAGGAAAAGATGAAATGTTTTTGAATCTAAAAGAATGGGATACGTGTACAAAGCCAAGATATGCAGCTTTCTTAAATACAATGTATTACAGTCACTCATGCAAAGAAAAGAACAATCTTTGTAATATAACAGTTGAAGATCTAATTAAAAAGGGCATTTGTGTCTTGGAAACAGACTATAGATGTACATCCTGCTGTTTATACCTCAGGAAGTCAGGAAAGTATTTTCGTTTTCAACCTAAAGACATTGATAAGGGATTCCTACATTATGTAGGCATGCCAGGGTTTTGGTGCATGACAAAACATCACATTATTAACAAAAATTATGTAATATATTCCCTGTTTCAGAAATGTCTCATAGATAAAATATCCAGTAAATGTAGTAATTGCAAGTATGAAACTACAAATGGATGTAAATATATCAGTTGATGACATACCATGTAAATATGCTAAATGTTATAAGCAAAATGTGACAGATATGACTTATGATGAAGCTGTTTGGGGAACAAATAATATATTTGATAATGTAACATATATTACAATAGAGAATATAAATCCAGATGATTGTAATACAGAAGAAAAAATAAATAAAAGGCAGTTAATGTCTAATGCTGAAGTTCAGATATTGACAGGGCATTTATTAAGTGATGCAGTATTTATTGTCAGTGAAATTTCAGATATTAATGATGAAGAATTGAAGAGAGGATTGATGATCTTAAGAGATCACATGATAACTATGCTAACTGCAGTGATGTCTGATTTTACAATGGTAGATGAAGAAATAAAAGCAGTAGCAATACTAAATTATTTGACAGCTATAAGGTTAACTTTACAAGAAGGACACATTGATATTACACTATTAAATGTTACAGAAATTTCTACACAATTAAGTTTAACGGTAAAACAAACAGAAATTATGCTGCATATTTCAAAATCAATGATTTATAAGAGAATTAAAGCGTAGAATAACAAGAGAATTAAAGCGTAGAATAACAATATTATGAGATGATAATAGCTGGGAATATGTTGAAACAGAAAATTATGTTGATCTAGGATATTAATATGTGAAAATGTCTACAAAAGAAAACCATGTGGTGTTGATAAACAAGACTGTGATTGTACTGTTAAAATTACGCCTGTACAATCACCATACACTCGCATAGAACCAATTCATAATGTTGTGATTACTAGTCAAAATGATTGTAATATTCCAATGTTGCAAGCTACGATGGTAACAGTTAATGAATCTGTGGAGTGTTATAATATAATTTTAACACCACCTGTGATTAAAATATACATGCTAGGTCACATTTAACAATGCAGGTACCCCATATTACATTGCAAATTCCATACATGACAGCATTTTGGGCTCATTTACATAACATGCATGTGAGATTAGGCTCCTCCCATGAAGCAATTCAGAATTTGGTTAAAAGGGCACATGCAGACCTCTTAAGAATTGACTTGCATGAAGGGGACTTTCCTACCTGGATTAGAACTTTAGGTAAATTATTGATTCAATAATGCCAGCATTACAAGAATATAGTGCATTTACGTTTTAGTCACTTGGTCAAAAATTGCACATGTCAAAGGAGGAGGGGGGCCCTGATCAATGGTTAAGTGAGGGGCCCCAAAATTTCTAGTGGCGGCCCTGACCACAGGCCCTTACTTCACCCACCCACACAAGAAAAATAAATATTTCCATGAATACAGGCTCACATGCACTACTACACATGAAGTATACTTGCTACACTGCAATTGTGGCCTGTTTTTGTTGGAGAAGGTTTAGCTACAGTAGGGAATGGTATCTTTGGAGACATACTGGGAATATGTACTATGTATTAATAGCCATAGTATTGTGTATCATTTTATTTAGAATTTTTGTCCTTTCTTCCTAGGAGAAAATCTAAGTAAAAAAAATAAATATAATAAGCAATTATTTGTCAATCTGTTTTCTTTTGAATGAAATACCAGAAAAGAAACGGCAAGCTTATTATCATGTTATGCTATAATTCATATATGCTATATGTATATATCTTGTTAAGCTATAATTTATATGCCAATAACATCTGTAGAAGTAAAGATTTATTATTTTTATTATAAATGTATTTTTATTGTAAATGTAACCAGTATAAACTTATTGGTTAGAAACATTAATAATCCTTCTTTATTTTCACAAAGAAAACCTGTGGATCACAATTTATTATCAACCTTTTTATTTTTAATTTTTTTGCAAGCTTTTTAACTTAAAAGCTACTTGTTATTAGCGTCTCTGCATTAAAGCAGAATCAAGAATGAAGAATGTGCAAACTTGTTGTTGTTTTTTTTTTTTTTTTCCTCATTGAAAAGGAAAGTAATAAATTTACTCCTACGACACACATTTTTATGAGGATATTTCTCCAAGCAAGAAATACCATGCTAACTGGACATCTATAACTCATCCACTAATGAATCATACACCAATTAACCAGTTTCTATCAAATGGATATTTTGGAGAATTTATTTATGACTTATTCCTAAATGGCAAGTCATCTTCCAATGAGGAGGATTTAACCTTTGTTACCTTGGGATTTACAGTTATTTAACGTTGCAATCGTGTAACTTATAAAAGGAAACTAATATGCTTCAACAAAGCTTTATGGAGATTTTTTTTATTTGTATGAATCCGTCATATACTTACATTGGCTGGGATCCAACTGTTTTTCTTGCTGGCGCAGGAGTAAAACGTTTCTGTTCAACTTACAGTTTGCTTCAAACTTCTCATAACGGATTACAAACAAAATCCTGATTCTCCAATCCAGAGAAAAGTTTGCTGCAATAATTCCATAGCGGATTACAAACGAACTGTTGATTATCTTGTTCAGTGGAAAGTTTGCTGTAAAAATTTCCATAACGGAATACAAACATGATGTTCTGTCTGGCTCAACGCTTCATGTCTTAATTACAGATATACTCCTACTTGAAGAAGATTATGAAAAAGTTCAGTTTAATTCCTGTATCATTAATGTCAGACTTTATTTTGTTTGCATTATTAAGGACACTTTGATTTCATGTCAGTTACTCTGCTGAATCCCGGACATTAATGACGCATTTTTTTTCTGTGAGAACGAAGGTCTGGACACTTTCTTATCTTTTCCTCAAGAATGTATTGGAGGGGCTGTAACAGGCTTCATTAACCCTGTGATATACCTGTGCTTGTAAATGTAATTTTTAGTTAACAATGCATAACTTTGCAAATAAACTTTGTTTATAGCATGCTTGTCTCAATAAAAGCTGCTATGTAAATGTTAGTTTTAAATGTTAGTATTAACATTGCTATAAAATGTTTGACTAAAAACTATACCAACAGTAAGAAATACATTCTTTCAGCAAGACACTTATAGCTTACTATAAATGATAGATTTCTTTTAAATCTATCATGTACAGCTTCTATACATAAAGACTGTACCTTGTTATAAGAGCCTGTTCACATAAATTGTGAAAAATATCATCTTTAATATAGAAATTAGGAAATAAGGGGGGTAAAAATAACCCCCTAAGATCCTCTAGGAGGCGCTACAGAGTACAAATAGTGATGGTATATATAATATTAAAAAACAACAACAATGTGATACGTGGTGTATAAATAGCACAATGACTAGAAAATATATATAAATTATTATTATAATTATTCAGTAATGTAATATTATATTACCACAGGTGACTAGTGGAAAAATAAAAAGTCCAGTATAATGTCAGCTAAGATCCTGAATGCTGAACAAACATATCTGATTGTAGAAGAATTCGGTGGGCAGCTCTCTAACAGCATACGATGATGGACGATCTGTAGTGAAGAAAGAATAGATAGAGGCGCCAATGGTGCAGATCAATGAGGAATCTCAAGGGTTATCAGTAAGAGATATGTACAGGGTACTCACTTGTAGGAGAGGAAATCAGTTATGCCTATAGGAGCAGGCTGGATTTAAACAGCAGTCCAGCTAGCTGATCAGGGCCCCAACAAGCAACACCAGGGTGCAGAAAATCAACAGGTCCAGGTTGAAGATTCGAATAGATATGCAGGCAGGGTGGTAGCAAAAGGGCAATTCACCCTAATTAGTAGCGTAGCACCAAGATATGATAGACACGTGAAAGTTGGTAAAATAAAAACAAATTTATTTAAAAATTGTAAAATACACAACTTCTTGTGGTGCCAAATAAAATCTTGGATAAAAGGAGAAACAATGCAACGCGTTTCTCAGTAAAAACTGTTTCATCAGGCATGTTTCACATCAATACATTTAGTCCTTATATAGGGCTACGCTACTAAACAAACCCCTAGACGCACCCTTCTCAAAAGCTATAGTACATCCAATCACAATCCTTCATTTGCAAACACCCCCTTGCTGCAGTGTTATCTATACCTTAAATATATTAAAGACAGGTGTATATAATGTTTTTTTCAAGCATAGGGAAAAACCCTATACTTAAATTCTCTAAAAATAATGTTAATAGTATTTATACTTGTAGTTAAAATGTTAAAAAATCGTTAATTTATAGTGATTCCTTTCCTTCTTGTTTGGAGCCTGCTAATAGGAGAATTTAACTGGCAATCAAAAGTAGTGGTAATAGATGGCTCTATTAGCCAATCCTATGGTACACAATGAGTGTGAGTTGCCATCCAATTATCATCAGGCAGGCGAACAACACCCAAAGCCTCCACCAATTGCTAGTGGGCTAGTGAGTATGTATACTCAATGCTTTCACTATTGGTGCTGGCCCGAGTTACGTGGTATAGATACCAAACAACCCCCACACTGTTGTTAGCAACTGCTATGTGATTGTCTGCCGCAGCAAACTCAGCGGATCATAACTATAGCCAGTGCACTACGTGATAGCCCATATCGTGACAAGTACTAAGCTGATCTCTTGTGTACATGACTAGAAAGGTCACTTGTATAATGCCTAATAGTGATATCTTACTAAAAGTGGGCGTATTAACAAACCTGTTACCCGCTATGTACCTAACAGGGTATATATCAAATGAATAAGCTGTGCGGTCTCCGCAATTCTGCAAGTAAGACATTCTCAGCAATCATCATGACGATCTGACTAGACAGCCACTAGAACAAAACCAAAACAACTCGCTGCATACATATACATGAAATGGTATTTTGCGGGACCAAGGTTTTGCTATAAATACTTAGCCGTGAAATGATGTTGCTATAAGTACATACACAAGAAATGGTATGTTGCGGGACCAAGGCATTGCTCTAAATACGTAGCCATTGCTATGCACACGTATATAAAATCCTATATGTATGGAAATAGTGCTGAAGTGTAACGTGTATATATCATACATAACTAAAATGTAAAATTAATACTAGAATAAAATGATATAATAATAAAGTGCACAAAGTGAAACTTATTAAGAGATATTATCTATTAGTATGACATTTGATCTACAAATGATATGAATGTATGCAATAAATTGTGAGTGGGTGTGTGAGTGTATATAAGCTAAGATACCATTAACTACCAATGAATGTGCTATTGTGTAATTAAAATTAATACAAGTGTTTGGGTCCCAAAGTAATAGGGTGTGTATAAAACTATAACCGATAAATAAAAGGGACCAATCTATATGATGTATATTTGGTGACTGTCTCGAAGAGGAAAGAATGACAAATACATTTGTATGACAACACAAAGTGATGTGAAATAATGTGAATTACTGTGTCAGATTCAATTGTGGTGGATTAATTTACTGCAAGTGAGTGGAGTGCAGCAAGAGGGAAAATTTGCAAACTCCAAAAACATTAACTTCACAACCCAAGATTGTCTATAGAAGAGCCCCGACCCTGAAACAAAAACTAGCTCCTAGCAAGGTGTTGATGAGTAAGAAATTCCTGAAACCACAGAAAAATATCTTTAAAAATCAAAACAATAATGGCACATTCAGATGCGGGAATAGACGTTGTAACATGTGTAAATTTATTACATATGGCTCGACCTCTATTACCTCACACACAACAGGTGAACAATATCATATTTTGGAACACCTGTCATGCAATTCCAGTTATGTGATATATATTCTTACATGTCGATGTGGGACTCAATATATCGGACGCACCTGTAGGAAGGTTAGAACAAGATGGGGTGAGCACATGAGGAATGTTTTAAAAAAATCTTCTAAACATAGTGTCTCAAGACATTGCTGTCCCTATCAAAACTTAGGGAAATGTCACTTTAGGATTACTCCTATAGAAAGCATCCCTAGTAGTTTAAGTTATAATAGGTTCACACAACTTAGACAAAGGGAGACCTATTGGATATTTAAATTTCAAACTATTTTTCCAATGGGGCTGAATGAAGTTTTAGATTATGCTGCCTTTGTCTAACGAATGTGGGCTTCCATTCAGTTAATAGAAATATGGAGTTTAGGTATCAGGCTGCCTTCGTTTAATGAATGTGGGCTTCCATGCAGCTAATATGAGTTAAGGTACCAGCATTATATGTTATGCATATGGTCATACTGGTCCATGCATGTGTATTCATAGACATCAATGCCTCTAGGTATAGGCCCTGTCTATTGTGGACTATTATGTAAACTGGAGTTTGCAAATTTTCTCCCTTGCTGCACTCCACTCACTTGCAGTAAATTAATCCACCACAATTGAATCTGACACAGTAATTCACATTATTTCACATCACTTTGTGTTGTCATACAAATGTATTTGTCATTCTTTCCTCTTCGAGACAGTCACCAAATATACATCATATAGATTGGTCCCTTTTATTTATCGGTTATAGTTTTATACACACCCTATTACTTTGGGACCCAAACACTTGTATGTGGGGGTTGTTTGGTATCTATACCACGTAACTCGGGCCAGCACCAATAGTGAAAGCATTGAGTATACATATTCACTAGCCCACTAGCAATTGGTGGAGGCTTTAGGTGTTGTTAGCCTGCCTGATGGTAATTGGATGGCAACTCACACTCATTGTGTACCATAGGATTGGCTAATAGAGCCGTCTATCACCACTACTTTTGATTGACAGTTAAATTCTCCTATTAGCAGGCTCCAAACACGAAGGAAAGGAATCACTATAAATTAACGATTTTTTAACATTTTAACTACAAGTATAAATACTATTAACATTATTTTTAGAGAATTTAAGTATAGGGTTTTTCCCTATGCTTGAAAAAAACATTATATACACCTGTCTTTAATATATTTAAGGTATAGATAACACTGCAACAAGGGGGTGTTTACAAATGAAGGATTGTGATTGGATGTACTATAGCTTTTGAGAAGGGTGTGTCTAGGGGTTTGTTTAGTAGCGTAGCCCTATATAAGGACTAAATGTATTGATGTGAAACATGCCTGATGAAACAGTTTTTTCTGAGAAACGCGTTGCATTGTTTCTCCATTTATCCAAGATTTTATTTGGCACCACAAGAAGTTGTGTATTTTACAATTTTTAAATAAATTTGTTTTTATTTTACCAACTTTCAAGTGTCTATCATATCTTGATGCTACGCTACTAATTAGGGTGAATTGCCCTTTTGCTACCACCCTGCCTGCATATCTATTTGAATCTTCAACCTGGACCTGTTGATTTTCTGCACCCTGGTGTTTCTTGTTGGGGCCCTGCTGTTTAAATCCAGCCTGCTCCTATAGGCATAACTGATTGCCTCTCCTACAAGTGAGTACCCTGTACATATCTCTTACTGATAACCCTTGAGATTCCTCATTGATCTGCACCATTGGTGCCTCTATCTATTCTTTCTTCACTACAGATCATCTTTAATATGCTTATTTTGCAATATATATAGTGTGTTTAAATGATGTACTTCTATAATGTGTACAATGTATAACTGTATCCTTTTGTATGTTTAAACAAAAGTCTTTTACAATATAAAAAGTTTTTATTATCTGTATGCTAACATACTAACCAACTAACTAGTTTTAACATAAGATGTTATATGATCTAAAATGGAGGTTTATTCAACCTTGAATTTATAGCTCTAAAATGGATGTTCATTGCAATTTCAAGTGCGTATGTCTAAACTCTTGTATAACAGATTTTCAAGGCCACGTTGTTGATGTAAAAAAACTGTTCCTAAAACAAGTTAGACAAGTTTTGTTGATGTTAAAATGATGCTAAAAATACATATAAAAAGAAAACAATAAATGATGACGTCATCCAAATAAAAAGCTATAAATACACCTTGTTGTAAACATGAGGCAGGTGACTCTGACAGGATATTATAGAGCATCTCTAAGGATAAAATTTGGTTGCAAAGAAGTCATTTCGAGTGGTATGTAAACAATTGTTATTGAAAGCAAGTTTAACTGATAGTCTTTTAACTCCGTGTGTACTTTGGATTTAAATGAATTTAATTTTATATTACTTCTGTAAGCTGATTTTTCTGTATAATAAAAATTTATTTTTAAACAATGTTATCCTCTCAAGTACCATTTCTTTATTGTACTCAGAAACTTTCTTTGTAAGAAATGAGACCTATTTCATTGATATAATATTAAAGGTCAGTGCTTGGAATTCATATTTCAATATAACTGTGCTTTTAGACCTTATAAGTGAATTAGGTGTGAACCACTACATTAGGGGTTAATACATTTAGTATAGTTGCAGCGATGTTGGTGGAGACAGATTAGGGGTTAATAAATGTAGGTAGGTGGAGGCGATGTTAGGGATGGCAGATTAGGGGTTAATAATATTTAACTAGTGTTTTCGAGGTGGGAGTGTGATGGTTTAGGGGTTAATATGTTTATTATAGTTGCGGCGATGTCCGGAGCAGCAGATTAGGGGTTAAAAATTTTATTATAGTGTTTGCGATGCGAGAGGGCCTCGGTTTAGGGCTTAATAGGTCGTTTATGGGTGTTTGTGTACTTTTTAGCACTTTAGTTATGAGTTTTATGCTACGGCGTTGTAGTGTAAAACTCTTAACTACTGACTTTTAAATACGTTAGGACTCTTGATGGGGTAGGGTGTACCGCTCACTTTTTGGCCTCCCAGGGCAGACTCTTAATACCGGCGCTATGGAAGTCCCATAGAAAAAAAGACTTTACGAAGTTTACATAAGTCATTTTGCGGTAAGGCCAAAGAAGTGAGCGGCGCTCCTAAACCTGCAAGACTCGTAATAGCAGCGGGCTTAAAAAAGCAGCATTAGGACCTATTAACGCTGCTTTTTTACCTTAACGCACAACTCGTAATATAGCGGAAAGAAATTACAGACTTGAAAATTGGAATTTAGATTCTCCTTTAAAAATAAAGAAATAAGTGTTTTAAAGTTTCCCAAAAATCCACTTAAATGGGGTCAAAAGGGAGGGTCTGATTTATGAGGATACCTATATCTCAAAAAACAAAGATGCTACAGACATGAAAATTGGTATTAAAATTACAAGAAACACAGAGAATTAACAAAAACTGAAGAAGTTAAAGGGACACTGTACCCAATTTTTTTCTTTTGTGATTCAGATAGAGCATGCAATTTGAAGCAACTTTCTAATGTACTCCTATTATCAAATTTTCTTCATTCTCTTGGTATGTTTATTTGAAAAGCAAGAATTTAAGTTTAGATGCCGGACCATTTTTGGTGAACAACTTGGGTTGTCCTTGCTGATTGGGCAGCACCAATAAACAATTGCTGTCCATGGTTCTGAACCACAAATTTGCTGGCTCCTCAGCTTAGATGCCTTCTTTTTCAAATAAAGTTATAAAGAGAACGAAGAAAAATTGATAATAGAAGTAAATTAAAATTGCATGCTCTATCTGAATCACAAAAGAAAAAATTTGGGTACAGTGTCCCTTTAATGTCAGCGAGTGTGCAATCCAAACAGGCACACATGTGAGGGCGCACATCGTTGTGAGTGGTCGCATTTTTCACTTTTTTTTTTAACAAATCACAAAATACATGTGAGCGAAGCCGCAGGCAACAGCTAGTCTGTTTATAAATACGTAGAGTATTTTCTGCTATGTGCAGAACATTGGAATGTGAAATATTAAATATATAATTAAAGCCTTTATTTAATCAGAATATTGCATAAATATGCTTTTACATGTTTTCATCTACTTAAAAGGGCTCTAATGCAATTATATATGTGTATATACTGTATATGTACATATGTATTTATGTGTTTAAATGTGTATATATGTCTGTAAATACATATATACATTTATAAATAAGTATACATATGTTCACACACACACACACACACACACATATATATATATATATATATATATTTACACACACACACACACACATACATACATCTTTAGACATGTATGTATCTCTATGTTAAAGCCCTTTGCCTGCCTTTTTCTAACACTTGAGATCTCATATCTTTGAGCCCTTATAACTTTTGTGTGTAATATCTTTTTTGATTTTTTTTTATTAGATAATGTTATTATGAGTGTAACTATACTTTGCAATGTATTTTTGATGCATTTAGTGCAACATTTATGTTTCGATTGCGCTCACGTGATGGCGTTTACTTTTAAACTCTTGATACGAGGAGTAAGCCCGATATACACCTTATCGCTTGGGCGCAAACATTTTCGCTCCACTCGTAATGTAGCCCTAAATCAGCTAATAAATGTCTCCTAGTTCTAAGAAAAAATCTAGTGCCTCTAAGCCTTAGTGGGAGTGAGTGTCATGTAAATGAATTCCTTTCTATGGTTTGTATGACACTTCATATTAGCCTGTCATATTCATTTTAAATTTACCAACTTTAGCAAACACTCTCCACTTCCTTTATCCAATTGATCTGGTTCATTCTCAATCTTTCATGAAATTTAAACAATAAAAGACACTCATTTAGCTATATCAGTTTGATATTGTGTTTGTCCCTTAAATTAAACACCCATTCTCATTTTCAGGTCAAATACATGTATAATTATTTCTCTGCTTTTGCATGAATTTGACTTATTGAGGAACTATATCACTGACCTCTTGTTTATAATACACCACGGTAATGGATCTTAAAGGTCATTGGATGATGGATAAGACTGTCTTGAAATACATGTAAAATAGTTTTATATAATTGTTTTAAGCCAACACTTTTCTTGATTCCTCTGACAGCTTATTTTTCTTAGAAACTGGTAACCTTATTATTTTCTTACAGGCTTCATCAATTCATAATCATGCATTGCAAAAGAAGTAGTACACAAATGTTGTCAAATTTACATGTTATTTCCACAGATGTGTTTTAACTGTTGCAGGAACAATATAGGCTTAACACCTCAGGCAGTCATGGAATTGCTAGTGAAGTGTCACACAAAAATCTGTCACGATAGCTGCACTCACAAAAAAGTCTATATTTGTTTTATGGCACTAATTCTTCATCCAACCACCAAGCAGTAACAATTACATATAACTATAGTCTAAAAGGAGACCATTTTAAATACTTCTAAATACAAATGAATACATTTAAAAAAAAAAAAAATATATATATATATATATATATATTGGTAAAATAATGGAATATGTTAGTAATTACAAACGTTAATGGTTTTCACACACATATACAAACTTTTACACATTTTTAACATAAAGAGCTAGATTACAAATGGAGAAATCTCAAAAGTGATATATGTGTGCTCCACTTAGTAATACCAGTGCATGCAAATGTGTGCTGGTATTACAAGTTAGGTGCAATGCGAACGCCACCTTGCGTTCTTATTGCACTGAAGCATTACACTAACGAGAGCGCACTTCCATAGGCTCCAATGGTAACCTTGTTCTCATGCTGTCAGACAGGACATGAGAACCTAGCACATGGAAAGGGTTAAGTCACTCAGCGATGGGCAGCAAATTTAAATATATTTGTTTATATAAATATATTTGCATATAAGCATATACATAAATATTTATAGAGAACACAGTGCTTTTTTTCCCTAACACTTTTAACCCCTTTAAAAAATAAAAAATAAAGATGCTATTCTTTTTTATATAATTGCATATACTAAAGTTTACAGGACTTCTCCAGACTGGCTCCTATATTGTGGAACTCTCTGCCTCACTCCACAAGACTCTCCCCTAGTTTTGTAAGCTTCAAGCACTCCCTAAAGACTGTACTATTCAGGGATGCATACAACCTACACTAACCTTTCTTACTCCATTTCTATCCCCTTGAACCCCATTAGCATGTAAGCTTATGAGCCCAGCTGTTTGTAGATCACCTTAATAAGAGCCGACTACAACAGTGCAGGGCCCGCTATCCATTTGATCCCTATAAATGTTGTCTTGTATACCGCCTATGTTTATAGCGCTACAGAATCTGTTGGCGCTCTACAAATACCTGATAATAATAATAAAGTTTGGGGGGCAATTGGGGCACTTTTTGAAAATTAACCAGAGATCTTGTAATGGCTGATTGGATCAGTCAATCGGATTGAACTTCAATCTGATTGGCTGATTCAATCAGCCAATCAGATTTTTCCTACGGAATTGAAGGGACGCCATCTTGGATGACGTCCCTTAAAGGAACCTTCATTCGTCGTTAGTCGTCGGGAAGAAGAGGATGGCTCCGCGTCGGCTCGTCTGAAGATGGCTCCGGATGGATGAAGATTGAAGACGCCACTTGGATGAAGACTTCAATCGGATGGAAGACCTCTTCAGCGCCGCCTGGATGTCGACTTCAATTGGATGGAAGACTTCTTCAGCGCCCCTTGGATGATGACTTCTGCTGCTCCGGATCTCCTCTTTGGTTCCATCGGTGGTCGGCTGGCTGAAGACGGCTCAAGGTAGGATGATCTTCAGGGGGGTAGTGTTAGGTTTATTTAAGGGGGGTTTGGGTTAGATTAGGGGTATGTGGGTGATGGGTTTTAATGTTGGGGGGGTTGTATTTTTATTTTACAGGCAAAAGAGCTGTTTTCTTTGGGGCATGCCCCGCAAAAGGCCCTTTTAAGGGCTGGTAAGGTAAAAGAGCTGTTAACTTTTTAATGTAGAATAGGGTAGGGAATTTTTTATTTTGGGGGGCTTTGTTATTTTATTAGGGGGCTTAGATTAGGTGTAAGTAGCTTAAAATTGTTGTAATATTTTTTAAATGTTTGTAACTTATTTTTTTTATTTTTTGTAACTTAGCTTTTTTTATTTTGTGTACTTTAGTTTATTTAATTGAATTTAATTGTAGTAATTTGTAGGTAATTTATTTAATTAATTTAATGATAGTGTAGTGTTGGGTTAAATTGTAACTTAGGTTAGGATTTATTTTACAGGTAATTTTGTATTTCTTTTAGCCAGGGCGGTGGTTTGAAAACCAGGTACGCTGGGCCGGAAAAGTGCCGAACGTACCTGCTAGTTTTTTGATAACTAGCAAAAGGAGTCAGATTGTGCCGCACTTGTGTGCGGAACATCTGTAGTGACGTAAGCATCGATCTGTGTCGGAACAGAGTCCGATGGATCGAAGCTTACGTCACAAAATTCTACTTTTGCCGGTGTCTAGGGCTTGATAACTAAGGCGAATCAGCCTCGCCACAAATACGCTGCGGAATTCCAGCGTATTTGAGGTTGACGGCTTGATAACTAGGGGCCATAGTCTAGTCAAAATTAAACTTGAATAATTCAGATAGAGCAGGCAATTATAAAGATGTTTGTAATTTATTCCTATTATCAATTTTTTTTGTTCTCTTGGTATCTTTATTTGAAAAAGCTGGAATATAAGCTTATGACCTAGTCTATATTGGTTCAGCACCATGGGTATTGCTTGCTGATTGGTGACTACATTTAGACATCAATCAGCAAGTGCTACCCAGGTGCTGAACCCAAAATGGGTCAGCTCCTAAGCTTGCTTTTTCAAATAAAGATACTAAGAGAATTTAAGGGACACTGAACCCAAATGTTTTCTTTCGTGATTCAGATAGAGCAAGACATTTTAAGCAACTTTCTAATTTACTCCTATTATCAACTTTTCTTCATTCTCTTGGTATTTTTATTTGAAATGCAAGAATGTAAGTTTAGATGCCGGCCCATTTTTGGTGAACAACCTGGGTTGTTCTTGCTGATTGGTGGATACAATTATCCACCAATAAAAAAGTGCTGTCCATAGTTTTGAACCCAAAAAAAAGCCTAGATGCCTTCTTTTTCAAATAAATATAGCAAGAGAATGAAGAAAAAATAATAATTGGAGTAAATTAGAAAGTTGCTTAAAATTGCATGCTCTATCTGAATCACAAAAGAAAAAATGTAGGTTCAGTGTCCCTTTAAGTAAAATTGATAATAGGAGTAAACTAGAAAGTTGCTTAAAATGGCATGCTCTATCTGAATCATTAACGTTTTACTTTGACTAGACTATCCCTTTAAGTGCAGCCTACTCACAGTTTAAGCCATTTTTTTTTTTTTTTTAATGGAACATGTTTCCTCCAAAAACTAAAATTGGGGTGATGAAATTTGCAGAAAATCACTGATAAAGGGGTATATTTATTAATGTGCAAGCGGACATGATACTATGTCGCATATCATGTCCGCCGCACATTGATAAATTCCGACAGCATATGTGTCAATCAACCCGATCGTATTCAATTTGGTTTCTGTCCGTGGCCTCAGAGCAGGCAGACAAGTTATGGAGCAGCGGTCTTTAGACCGCTGTTTCATAACTTCTGTTTCTGGCGAGCCTTCAGGGGCCATACGAAGCTTGATAAATCGTCCCCCATTAGTGCATCCCAAAAGATAACCTCATGACATTTTACAGATGGCCGATAGTTATTGAACAGAAGTAAGTATCCTTGTAAAGCATTTATATATGTAGAACCATTCTCCAAGACCTCAAGGTGCAGCGTGTTTTTCCACTGATAATTATGCTGCCTTATTGTAATTCCCAAAAAGCAGTTACAACTAAGCTGTATGGCAATTATTTGTTATTTTCTTTTAGTTATTAAATATCAGGTGAATGCCAAATTCTACATGATATTAGAAAAACTAATTGTATTTTATATGCTGGTGCAATGCAGTTGTAAAAATGTTATCATTGTTTAGAATTACATTGACGTAAAGTTGGATGCACTGGTGTAATGCAGCTGTGTCTGTATGCATGCGCTATGCTGCAATCGTCTTCTCTTGTGATCTGCTGCCAGCTGCCTAATAAGCTGGTCAGATCATTTCCTTGCCAGTTAAATTAGTTTTCTATTTTCAGACTGCTTTCCTGGCATTCTTGGAGAACCGGCATTTTTTCAGTGCCTGCACTTACTGCTACTCTAAATTGTCTGAACCTCTGATATAGCTTTAGTCCTTGGTTCCCTGCCTTTAATTGCTACTTTTCTATGACCCTGGACTCTGGCAAAGCTGTTGCTTAACCCTTTTGTGTTCTTGCTGGATACAGATTCTTACTTTTCTATGACCCTGGACTCTGGCAAAGCTGTTGCTTAACCCTTTTGTGCCCTGGCTGGATACAAATTCTTACTATGGATTGACCTTGCCTTGAATCTTACTAAGAAGTGCTTTTATACGTCTACTTGTGTTCTGTAATCGTTTTGTTCTTTTTGTTTCATTACATTATTTCCTTGTTTATTCTAAGTTCATAAATTATTGCATTATTGTCAAATTTACACTACTAAGTTGCGTGCTGTTCTTCTAAGTGGCTTTTCTGTGTCTCTCTTACTTTGTAGTTGAGTTAATCTTTTACCGCCAAAACAGTTAGCGTAATAAATGTTATAATAATTTAGAAAATGGCCAGTACCATGTTAGTTAGTGTATTCATAGAAAGTAAAAATCCTTTTGTAAGAAAAACAAAAAGTGATGTACTGGTAATGCCCTTAATAGCTAACTAATAGTGGACACAATTGAAAGCTTTCATGACACTGAGGTTTCTTCTTCAGACATTATAATAATTTACAGATATTCAACAGTAAAGATTTTATAAAATCTGCAAATCTATATATGACTAAAGTAGAAACATCAATTTATTTTAGAGCAGAATTTCAGATAACTTAGCCATTTCTATTAGCTTATATTTCTACTGTAATATTTATAAAATGTGATTAGTAATGTTAGCTTTACTTTTATTTTTAAAATGAAATATCTTTTAAAGGGACAGTATACTACAGAATTTTTATTTCTTAAAAAGACAGATAATCCCTTTATAACCAATTCCCTAGCTTTTCACAACTAACACAGTTATATTAATACACTTTTTACCTCTGTGATTACTTTGTATCTAAGCTTCTCCAGCTGCCCCTTTATTTCAGTTGTTTTGACAACCTTGCATTTTAGCCAATCAGTGCTGACTCATATATAACTCCATGGGAGTAAGCACAATGTTATCTATATGGCACACATGAACTAGCGACGTCTAGCTCTAAAAAACGGTAAAAATATAAGAGATAAGAGGCGGCCTTGAAGGGCTTAGAAATTAGCATATGAGTCTACCTAGGTTTAGCTTTCAACAAAGAATATAAAGGGAACAAAGCAAACTTGAAGATAAAAGTAAATTAGAAAGTTGTTTAGAATTTCATGCCCTATCTGAATCATGAACATTTAATTTTGACTAGACTGTCCTTTTAAATGATCTTAAAATATGACATATGACATTTTCAATCTCAGGATTGATAAACTTTTTTTTTGAACAATGAGTTTACAAATGTTAAAAAATAAAATATAATCATCTAAATGTCCATACACATATGATTGTGTGTTAAATGTGTTAATGTAAATGCAAACTGAAATGTAAGAGTTAATTGCACATGCATCATGAATTGTGCTTAAAAGAATCTTACAAAAAAAAAAAAAGAAGCACAAAGCGGTCATCAGAAATACTCTTAATGTATGAAAACAGAATTATCTCAGACATGACATGCACTAACAAAGTTGAATAAACACTTCCAGCATAGTTTTTAAAAAAACACAGAAAACTAACTGACAATTTTGCACAACAAACTCAGAATGATTGAATCTGGGTCACAATTATAATAGAATTAGGATAAATGTGAAATGATAATACATGCAATAATAATAAGCTTTTTCATAGAAAGAATAATCTATTATTCTTTACATAGATGACAATAAACTAACATAAATCCTTTTTAGAGACACAAAAATGGATAGTCTTTTATACTATATACAACAACAGTTATGTATTTGGCGGCAGGCTCGTAAATAAATATAATCACTCTTAATTCCCAAAGAAAGTAAAACAGCCAAATGCGCTTTTTCATCTAGTTAAATGTGTTTTATAATGGCAAATTTGTTTTTGTTTTGTAAATCCCCAGGGATTGCACATTTAAAATGAACTTGGAATCATTTCAGCTTCTCCACATCTTCTCCCCACAGCAAGATTTCAGATGTATTTTGACTAATGAAACATTCTCAGTCCAATTCGTCTAACAGTTTAATATGTGACAGTAACAAATGATTGACTTGAGTAAATCTTGACTGGCACCCAGCAATAAATTCATAACTATTTTTTTTCTCTAGAAATATATCTGAGAATGACTTATCTCAAGGTTTCAAAAAAAAAAAAGAGAAAAAAAAACTAGAAATGAACATCTTCAGAAGAGTAAAGTGGGGCTTAAATAATGTATGGCTTCTTTCAATTCCCAAGACTATTGTAAATATTTAAGTGACAGATTGATAACTTGAGTTATGCATTTCTCAAAGACTTGGATGATCAAATTGATGAAAGGAATAAAATTATTTTAGCAGTGGATCAATACCGACTCTTTGGACAGTCTTATTTCATTTTTTTTACTGACAACTGCAGTTAAGCAGCATTCAGAACTTGAAAGGAACATGAATTATAATTAACTTGTCTTTGAAATTATCGAACCAGCTAATTGTTTGAGCCCTCTGACTTTCCAACTCTTACAAAACTAATGAAGTTATGGCTACAGTTGGAAGACTAAAGTTGTTAGTGCTTTGTAATTATAACCTGAATGCATTTTAGAATTAAAATAAAGAGTTCTTATAAAAGGTATATACCCCATGCTGGTTGTATTGGATAGCAGCAGATCCGCTGCATAGCAACACATTTGGAACTGCCAGCTGTTGCTTTCACACAAATTCCTGTCAGCAATTAGCTGATAGCCCCTTTATGACAACCCCAAGAAATAAGAATAACTGTTTATATTTATTGAAGCCAATATGGATTAAAGGACCACTAAACACAGTAAAATGGCATAATCAATAAATGCATAATAAAAAAACAATGCAGAGGCAATTCATTTAAATTTCAAATGAGAAGTGGATTTTCTTCTGAAACAAATTCACAAAATGCACATATACGTATAAATTGTGAATTCTAGCATTGCTTAGTAGGAGCTGGTGGCTCATAATGTGTGCATATAGAAAGATTGTGCATATTTAGATAATTCAAATTAATTTGAAAGTTGTGTAAAATTGTGTGCTCTATCTGAATCATGAAAGTTTAATTTTGGCTTTACTGTCCCTTTAATTACTATCTCTTTCACTAATGAGCACATCAGGCGACAAAGCATACAGAAAATACAGTTTCCTTATAGCTGCATCGAGGTAGCATACAAATTCAGGCAGATCACATTTCAATGGATATATATCAAAATGAAATTACACACAGCATTACGTGTAAAGTACAAAAAAAAAAAAACACTAAATTACAGAAAATAATAAAATAATTACAAGATTTTTAAACTAATTACACCTAATCTAATCCCCATAACAAAATAAAAAAAGCCCCCCCAAAATATAAAAAAACCTACCCTATACTAAATTACAAATAGCCCTTAAAAGGGCCTTTTGCGGGGCATTGCCCCAAAGTAATCAGCTCTTTTACCTGTAAAAAAAAATTACAACCCCACCAACATTAAAACCCACCACCCACCCAACCAACCCTACTCTAAAACCCACCCAATCCCCTCTTAAAAAACCTAACACTAACCTCTTGAAGACAGGGCTGGACTGGGAATAAAAAGCAGCCCACCCGGAAATCTCCTGGTATCCTGGTAGGCCAATCCGGCCCTGCTTGAAGATCACCCTACCTTGAGACGTCTTCACCCAACCGGGCCGAAGTCCTCAACGAAGCCGAGTGAAGTGGTCCTTCAGACGGCAGAAGTCTTCATCCAAGCCGGGCAGAAGAGGTCCTCCAGACGGGCAGAAGTCTTCATCCAGGTGGCATCTTCTATCTTCATCCATCCAGCGCGGAGCGGGTCAATCTTCAAGACATCCAACGCGGAGCATCCTCTTCATCCAGAGTCTTCTTCAACAATAACGGGTCCTTTAAGTGATGTCATCCAAGATGGCATCCCTTCAATTCCGATTGGCTGATATAATTCTATCAGCCAATCGGAAATTAAGGTAGGAAAAATCCTATTGGTTGATGCAATCAGCCAATAGGATTGAACTTCAATCCTATTGGCTGATCCAATCAGCCGATAGAATGCGAGCTCAATCCTATTGGCTGATTGGATTAGCCAATAGGATTGAAGTTCAATCCTATTGGCTGATTGCATAAACCAATAGGACTTTTCCTACCTTAATTCCGATTGGCTGATAGAATTCTATCAGCCAATCGGAATTGAAGGGATGCCATCTTGTATGACGTCACTTAAAGTACCCGTCATTATTGAAGAAGACACCGGATGAAGAGGATGCTCCACATCGGATGTCTTGAAGATGGACCCGCTCCGCGCCGGATGGATGAAGATAGAAGATGCCACCTGGATGAAGACTTCTGCCCGTCTGGAGGACCTCTTCTGCCCGGCTTGGATGAAGACTTCTGCCAATCTGGAGGACCACTTCGCTCGGCTTTCGCTGCTCTCAGACTCCCATTGATTCCTATGGCATCCAGTGCGGCGGATTGAAAACCAGGCACGCTGGGCCGGAATAGCGTACCTGGTAGACTTTTGATAACTATCAAAGTAGTCAGATAGTGCTGAACTTGCGTTCAGAACATCTCTAATGATGTAAGCATCGATCTGTGTTGGACTGAGTCCGGCGGACCATATGTTACGTCACTAAATTCTACTTTTGCCGGTCTGTAGGGTTTGATAACTAAGGCAAATCAGGCTCGACACAAATACACTGCGGAATTCCAGCGTATTTGCGGTTGATGACCTGAAAACTAATTTGATCCATAAACTAATTGTAATAAATATTTTTTTAAATCTATAGAACAGAGTCATCATTACACTATAAATAATTATTAGAGCCAGGAAAAAAGCAAAAAATAAATTATCCTATTACTGGCTGAAAAGAAAATATTTATGTGTGGTGCAGCTAAATAATCAGACTGCAGGTGGATTTATATCCATGTAAGTCAAGATTTTACAACTGTAGAAAAAGTAAGAAAAAAATTAAATAAATAAATAAATAAATAAATAAAAGATGACAAGATTTGATAAATAAATGTGTACAAAATAACTAATGAAGCTGGCAGTTAATTAAATTATGAGTAGCCAATGATATACTGTTATATGACATTCCCTACATACCATTGGTTAATGGAGAATAGTCCTTTACTTTTAATATAATCATCTTTTCACAATTTGACTCCAGTGAGTCTTCTGCTTCTGCTTCTTTAAAAAAAGTCATATATTTTTAACAGTGATGGGTTCAACTAGATTAAAGGATCCATTTATAAAGCTGTGAATGCAGCTTCAGAAATCCTTTCTGTTCAGGCTCGCTCAGGATAGTCTGCAGCCACAAGTTAAGAAGCAGTAGCTGCAAGACTCATTGAGGAGTTAAATTACCCCAAACTGCTCCATCCAGGGTGATTGACAATCCCTGCTCTCGAGTAATTGGTTGCACAACAGCAGGGTGCAGGGCTACATGAGCATTTGCTTGTGCAATGATAAATGTGACCCATTAAACAAATGTTTGCAGCAAATGCTGCCTTACCACTCACTAGCTTGGGCAAATAAGGAACCTTGTCCTCTGCAGATTAATAAATGAGGGCAAAAATTTTAGAAGTATTTTGTAGATGATGTTTCCCATAGAGCACAATTAATTCTAGGGGGAAGCTCAAAGCATAAATTTTATGATTTCAGTAACTGACAACTGTCTGTCATGAGATGCAGGACACAGCATAGAAGGTACAATGCTATTTTATTGCAGAGCTAGAAGTAAACAGCTTGTACAACACATCTAACTTGGTAACTGTGACATAGACAATAACGTCCCCTAAATCACGCCCCCCATAGGTGACGTCCCTTTCCACTCTAATCACATCTTCCCCCTTTTCAAAAGACAAAGCATACATTTTTTTTAATACATCAAATAACAAGGTATACAAGAAGCATACAAAAATAGTTTTGTTTAGTATACAACAAATAACAAGTTAAAGAGAATATATATAAACAACAGGAAATACTATCCTGACTTGAACATCGGGGTAGACTACCCTAGTCCACAGTGACCATGGGATTATTCTGCCCATACTTCTGGTCACTGCTCTAACTAGTGCTAATCCCAATATTGGGCTGGAAGTTTCACCACCCTTCAACTTGATGTCATTTTACATGAACTGTCCTCTGATACAGAAGAAGGTGATTGAGAGTCTGCTGAAAGCAAAGAAGTATCCCCACTGTGATCTTGCTGAGGGGATGGCACCCCTCTGAAAACAGGGGATCCCACCGGCAGTGGTACTGAGGCACCCAGTCCCAAACTCTCAGGTACTGGCTGAAGATGTTTTCGATTTCAACGTGTGACTGTCCCTCCATTAGTAAGGACTACATAAGTCCTTGGTTCTGGAGAGTGTCCAATTACCGTAGCAGGCGTCTTCCATTTCTTCTCATCATCCAGTTTAACTCTGACACTTTGCCCCACATTCAGCTCCTGCAAGGGCCTCACAGAGTGTTTCCTGTCGTAGAAGAAACAATAGCCCCTTTTAGCCTCTCCTAAGGACCTTGTCCCGAGGAACAGAGCTAGTGTGCTGGAAGACACCCACAGAGGGTAAAGTGGTGCAAATCGGACATCCTAGCATCACCTGTGCCGGGCTAAAACAGGGGCTTGAATGGGAGTCGCCCTATAGGCCAAGACGGCTCGGATTGCTTCAAAATGAACTTTGTTGTTGAACTGTCCTTTCAGCCATTCCATTGGCCTGCGGGTAATGTGAACTCGATGTAGAATGGACAAAATCATATTGACTGCTGAAAGAACTGAACTCCGTGGAAGCAAACTGCATTCCGTTATCACTCACTAACTCCTTTTGGTATGCCCCACTGGGCAAACAAGCTCTTGAGACAAGTGATAACGGCTTGAATTGTTATCTCATTCAAGGGTGCAATCTCAAAATACGTGGAATAGTAGTCAATCACGACTAGGTACTTTTCCCATGCAGTTTTCACAAATCAGCAGCTATTTTCTGTCATGGACCTGCAGGCAGCGGATAATAAATTAAGGGCTCCCTTCTCTGAGTAGGCCGGTGTTCCCGGCAAAAGGCACATTTTGACACATTGCTTGCGATGTTGGAACTGATCCCAGGCCACCATACTGCCGTAGCTGCCCTTTCTCTGCACTTTGTAATGCCCAAGTGGCCATCAGGAATCCTGCTTAACATTTCCTGCCACATGCTAACAGGAATAACAATGCGGTCCTGGAACAGCACCAACCCATCCAGCTCCGTGAGCTGCGACCTTTCTGACTGGTAAGAACTTAAAGACATCCAGGCTGCCAGGCTCTTGGGCCAAGCTTCTTTTATGTACTTAATAACTTCTTGAAGGTCAGTATTTAAATATGTCTCCTTTCTTATTTGCTCTAGCTTCCTGCCGAAATAGATTTGGATACCAGAAATGAATCTACATATACTTTCACATCTGATTCTGTTGAAGATTCTTCAGCAGCAGCCAGCGGGAGCCTGAAAAGTGTATCTGCCACTACCAGTTGTTTCCCTGGCACATGCACTGCCTGAAAGTTGAACCTGAGCAGCCTCATCAGAAGTCTCTGGCATCTTAGGGGTATTTTGTCAATATCATAGGAATTGATTAGAGGGACTAGCGGTTTATGGTCAGTCTCCAGACTAAATTTCTCTAAACCCACTAGGTAAAGCTGGAAGCACTCACAAGCCCAAACTACAGCCAGGCACGCTCTCAATTTGGGTGTATTCCGACTCAGCAGCCGTCAGAGTACGGGGAGCAGTAGGCGATGGGCTGTAGTTTGTTCTCATTCAACTGCAGGAGGGTGGCCCCTAACCCATAACTGCTCGCATCAGCACTAACCACAGTCTTTTTGGAAGGGTCGTAGAACCCCAACACAACAAATTGGAAAATAAAAAAACAAAATTATCAAAAATAAAAAAAGAATTACACCTAATCTAATATGCCCTATCAAAATAAAAAAGCCCATCCAAAATTAAAAAACCCTAGCCTACAATAAACTACCAATAGCCCTTAAAAGGGCTTTTTGTGGGGCATTGCTCCAAAGATATCAGCTATTTTACCTGTAAAAAAAAATTACAAAGACCCCCCCAATAGTAAAACCCACCACTCAACCAACCCCCCAAAATAAAAAAACCTAACTCTAAAAAAAACCTAAGCTACCCATTGCCCTGAAAAGGGCATTTGGCTCTTTTACTGCCCAAAGCCTAATCTAAAAATAAAACCCACCCAAAACACCCTTAAAATACCTATAACTAACCCCCGATAATCCACTTACAGTTTTTGAAGTCCCGCTTGAATGATCTTCATCCCAGCGAAGTCCTCATCCAGGCGGCGAGAAGTCTACATCCAGACAGCCTCTTTAATCTTCATCCAGGCGGCAAAGTCCTCATCCAAGCAGCGAGAAGTCTTCATCCAGGCGGCCTCTTCAATCTTCATCCAGGCGGCATCTTCTATCTTGATCCCGGAGGCGCATAGCGGGTCCATCCTGAAGATATCCGGTGCGGAGCATCCTCTTCATACGCTTGCCGCCGTACACTGAATCTTTAATGCAAGGTAGGCGATTCAAGATGGTGTCCCTTGCATTCCTATTGGATCCTAGGATTACCCTGGTAAAACGGACATTACCCAAATGGCTGTGGGTAAAGCCTGATGTACTGTAATTCCCCCATCTACCCTATTTTGTTTCCCTCTGCCTGGGGGGTTCAAGGAAGGCATACCCCAATCATCTGCCATCCACCCCAAGTGAACCTTGGGGAATGAGGTATACAAGGTGGCTAATGCACTCTGAGGGGATTTATGATCATACATCGGACTTTACCCACAGCCACTTGGGTAATATCTGTTTTACCCGGGTAATCCAAGGATTACCCAATAACTGACTTTACCCATAACACACACACACATATATATACACATATATATATATATATATATATATATACATATACCCGTATTGTGCCGCATATAGGCCGCACCTGAATATAGGCCGCACCCTTAAAGTTTGGTGCCATTTTGAAGAAATTCAATTTTTAAAGAAAACACACAAAATGTGCAAGCAATGAGTCCCAATGCAGGGTGTCAGCTCCCAGGGGATACTTTTATACTTTCCCAAGAGTATAGAAAAAAAACTAAGGAAAGATGCTCTTCAGTAATTTAAAATGTGAAAAAACATTTATTCAGACATTAACGCTGTAATGGCTGAATAAAGGCTTTTTTGACATTTTAAATTACCAGTACTAAAGAGTACAGCATCTTTCCTTTTTTTATTTTAACATATTAAAGCTGCAATTTGGTATGCACTGGTACATTATTAGCAGGTTTAGCAGGTATGATGTGATGGGGAAAAAAAGCACTTTCTTACCCGACAATATCAGTAGCAAAACTGACTCACATGAACTATTGCAAGACGTTGCAGAACTATCCAATCCGGTGAACTACAGTCCCCATAAGGCCACAGGGTGCACCGGAAGTTCAGCTGTTTAAGCCCGTTCTCCAAATTACACTGTGCTCAGCACAGTATTACCGCATATTCACACACCTTCACAGCGGTGGCTCCTGCATATGAGCATCCTGCTCATCAACCAAACCAATCAACTCTTGCAAAACGTTGCAAAACTACCCAACTCCGGCGGAATACAATTCCCATAAGGCCACAGGGTGCACCGGAAGTTCGGCTGTACTGCGCAAGTACAATTTTGCCGATAAGCACCCGATTATAGGCTGCGCCCCGCATATAGGCCGCACTGCACATTTAAAGCTGCAAATCAAGGGAAAAAAGTGCGGCCTATATGCGTAACATTACGGTGTATATATATATATATATATATATATATATATATAACACATAAGGGTTTAGCACTCATGATTTGCTTCCGGGGTGCTCAGCAAAACAATCACAGTCCCAAATATATGCAGGCACTCACCGGTTTTAAATGAACAAATAGTTTTTTTTTGTTTTTTGTTTTTTTTATAATTTTTTTTTTATTGAGGTTGTGCAAATAAAAAATAACAAAGAAGAGTTCCAATTATACAAAAGCAATATACAAACCAATTTTACAATAATCATTAGCATACATGTAATCAACACAACAAATTGCAAAAGATTGGGGGCGGAGCTAGCCAGCAAACTAGAGAGATGTGCCTAGGGTGACCTCCCTCTTATAATTACAAATAACGCATCATTTAAGGGAAAAAACTAAATCCTTGAAGTTTATTAACCCTGCCTGAGGACTTAAAGACCCCTGTGAGCTTGGGGGAAAGGACAATCAGAGGAGAGCAACCGGCTATTGAGACCAGCAGACGCCGACTGATGCGGCCTGGCCCTGCCGTGTGAAAACTACACTAAGCCAGTGACCGCGGCTCAAGGCTCAGACACCTCCAACTCTGGTCTACTACTGGAAAGCACCTCTCGACTTCACTGCTTCTGTCCGGAGGGTCGGGGCTCTGCTCCGGACCAGCAGTCTGCTATTCCCTGCAACCGGGTGAGGAGACAGATATCTACTTGAAACTTGAAAAAAGTGACCTACTTCCCATTGCTCCTGGATTCTTTGTGTTGGGTGCTGCCCGCCGGCTTGGAGCTGGAGGGACCCTAGAGAGAGACTTACTACGGAGTGCGCCACAACCTCCCTTCCAGCTTTGGCACGCAACTCCGCCATCTTGCGGCCCTCACTCCCAACGCAACTAAGGCCTGCTAACAGCGGAGCATAAAATTACAGCACCGTACAGACCTTAGCAGGATAGGACTTCCTGAACCGATCACAACTCAGGCTTGTACTGTCGGTGACTTGCCTAATCCAGGTACACAATTTTTCTAGGCCACACCAGTGTTGTAAGGCCCTAACTGTAGACATCTGCCTGTATCCCTGAGACAAATACGTACTGGCCATACTAGAGTTACACAGCCTCAGACATAGACTCAGGTGTTGCCCCCAAGTGACAGAGGAGACCCTATTGTTGCATAAATTGCCTCCAGCACCAGATATACAGACTCTATACAGTCACTCACTAAGTTTGAGGGGAAAGAGGGGAGTGAAGGAGGAAAACTTCCCTGGGCCATACCACAGAGATCCCTGAGAGGGCAATACACAGGCAGCCCCTCCCCAATATTAAACTCGCTCAAGTAAAGGCTCCCCTCTCGCCCCCATTTACTCCCACTTACTAAGGAGAACCTAGCTGGATATAGAAAGTGGGCAGCTGAGAAATAGACTGCAATATATCATCTTCTGACATAGCCGTTCCTTTTTCCACCAGCTGAGCCTTAGACCCCCTGTGGAGGCCAGTCAGTTATTCACCCTACTATATATGGACTAAAACAGGAAGGCTACCCTGATATTACCTGCTGGGCACTTCACAAAGGACCACTCACACAGTGTAAAGGCCACTCCTGGCACTGCAGAGTGCCACACTCAACATAGAATACAGGGAATACTGAGGTGAGAATCGCACTAGCTCCTACGATCCGGGGTGTAACACGGTGAGCCTATAACCCCCCTACATAACAGAAAAGAGGTCTGATCAGTGATCTCTCTCCCCCCTTTCCCACCGGCCCTCATTGCCTGCTGGTCATACCCCAGATACCCTTTTCCAGCATTGTCCTGAGGGGACACCTCCCCTGGAGAGAGATCTAGAGACCTGAGACCTGCATCAGTTTAGGGGTAATTATAGATAGACCTCCTCACGATAGCATCAAACCTTGGGCTCCTCTACATAACAAGAGTGCACCCTACCACTTTCTCCTTTCTCCCTTAGGCTCCCCCAGAGAGCCCCAGCATGTAAACCTCCACAGTAGGGTTTGCACTCCGACCAGCCTATGTGAACCTAACTGCATACTAGAAGCAAGCAGGTTCCTATTGACATAACACAGAGCCTCCTTGACTATAATTGCTGACCAAACCCTAAAATGTCTCATCCTCACAAAAGAAAGCAAAAGCCCCACAATACGCCAAAAAGAATGGTGGTAGACCACTTCCAACACCTGACCAGGATGGCCCGCATGAGATCTGAAGATGAAGGCTCTGACACGGGGAGTCTCTCAGACAATCACTCTGACAAAACCCTAATGCAACGGATTTCTCGCCTGCCAATAGCTGACTATCAGGTTCCTTGGTTATTTGAATCACAACTGCAGAGTCTAAATAAATTATATTTGTTTCACAACTGAAGTACAGGCTATTATATCAGCATAGACTGTTTTATTCAGAGTAATTTTTATAAGTAATGGCAGTAAGTCTTTATATGGTTATATAATATCGTTATACCATATAAATATTTAGAGGCAGAAAATAAGTATTATTATTAATAACAACTTTTGACATTAATTGTGCTCAAACCCAAATGTGAGAGATAGTGTTCATTGTAATAAGCACTGAGGCATGAGAGATGTGAGACACACAGACTGCAGCTGCTGACAGGGGCGTGACCTGCTGCGAGACACAGCACACAGAGTAATGCTTGATGCGTGGAAATCTGAACACAGACTAGTGATTGCAATTGGTGCTGTGAGACACGCTGGGTTGTAAGGAGCTGTATGGCACGCTGAGATGTATGAAGCTGTGTGACGTCACATAAAGTTCGTTACTGTCCGGTATGAGAATGTATCAAAGGAAGTTCATAGAATTAAATAAAACATACGTTGCAATCAAAGTAATTTCTGAGAGATAAAGTCAATTTACATAAGTTCAAAAGAAAACATGAAATTTGTAATTATCCGTTACTTAAGGCATCCAAGGTAAATTAGAATTGATACAAATACCGTAGTGGTAGTTGGTAGAATCCTCCTGTTGGAAATTAGATAGCAGTTCCTGCAGAGATGTGGAGTTGAAATAACTTAATACTTCTTGGAATAGCAATCTTCAGGATGAATGAGACTAGTTGTTATTAGTCCCTTTGTGAGACCAAACTGCAGCTGGTATTTGTAAATCCAAATGTTAAAGTAGTAGAAGTAAATTTTCTTTTGATAAGTATATAGCTTATAAGAAACAGAGCACTAGTTTCAGCAAACAATACTCAACAACTAAGCACTTGTTTGGGGCGGGGTGATGCCTTAAGTACAGGTGAGGAAGGTGAGTTGAGGCAAAAAGTAAAAGCAGGACTGGAATCCTTACAGATCCCCCCCCTCAAGCAAGCCGACCACGGGTTGGAATTTAGGTCTGTTTGGATATCGTCTATGGAAACGAGCAATAAGTTTTGGAGCATTAATGTGAGCATGAGGTTCCCAAGTATCATCCTCTGGGGCGAACCCTTTCCATCGGACCAGATACTGTAATTCCCCATTATAAAATCTTGAGTCCAAAAGATCATAAACTTCATAGACATCAGTGCCCAATTGAATAGGAGAAGGGGGTAGAAGAGGTACATCAGGCTTATCTCCCAAGTAGGGTTTCAATAATGATACATGAAAAGTTGGGTGGATGGGTAAAGAATCAGGTAGATCAAGCCTGACGGCATTTTCATTGATGATGTGTAGAATTCTGAATGGGCCAAGGAACAACCCAGCCAATTTTTTACTTGGTAAGTGCATTTTAATGTTTTTGGAAGATAACCAAACATAGTCCCCTATAGAATATTTCGGAGAAGCTCTACGACGTAAATCATAAAATTTCTTCTGAGAAGCCTGAGCTTGTTTGATGTTATCTCGTAAATGTAGGAAATTTTCAGCTATGTTTTGTGTTAGCACATCAACAGATGGTGAGTCATGTGTAGAAGTCGTTTGGATAGTGAATCTTGGATTAAAACCATAATTGGCGAAAAAGGGAGAGTAATTTGTAGTGCTGTTAATGGTATTGTTATAGGCAAATTCAGCCATGGAGAGGAAGGAAGTCCATTTATTTTGATGATATGAGCAATAGCAACGTAGATATTGCTCAAGCCACTGATTGAGTCTCTCAGTTTGGCCATTAGTCTGAGGGTGGAAGGCTGTGCTTAACCTTTGATCGATTTGGAGTGCTTTAGTGAGTGCTTTCCAGAAGCGTGAGGTGAATTGGGTTCCTCTATCAGTAGTTAAAATGGATGGTAACCCGTGGTATCGTACAATGTGGTTTAGAAATAAATATGCTGTTTCAATGGAAGTGGGTAACTTGTGAAAAGGAATAAAATGTGCCATTTTAGTAAAATGATCGGTAACAACTAAAATGGTGGTTTGTCCAGAACTAGGTGGTAAATCAACTATAAAATCCATTCCCAAATGAGACCAAGGAGATTCCGGTACTTCCAAAGGAATTAAATAGCCATAGGGAGGTCTCCTTTCTGGTTTTGATACTGTACAGGTTGTACAATGTTGTATATATTCCTTTATACTGGTTTTCATCGAGGGCCACCAGTAACTTCTGGAGATGAGCTCATGTGTACGTTTGATTCCTGGATGACCAATTAGTGGAGGGTCATGATGATCTTTGATTATTTTCTGTCTGAAACGTTCTGGAATATAGAGTTTAGAACCATGGAAGTAAAAACCATCCTGAAGGGTTAGGCTATCTAGTAGGGTTTGGTCTTCTGAAGAAAGATCAGATTGGTATTCCTTATCCTGTTGAGATAGGATAGCAAGGAATCGAGTAGGGGGAAGAATGCTAGTAGGAGAGTCTTCTTGTATAGGTCTTGGATCTCGTCGAGAGAGTGCATCTGCCTTCCCATTTTTTGAACCCGGCCTGTACATGATTTGGAAATTGAAACGACTAAAGTAGAGACTCCATCTCACTTGACGTCCGGATAAAGTTTTATTATTTTGTAGATATTCCAAATTCCGGTGATCCGTATAAATCACTATAGGTAGGGAGGTACCTTCAAGGAGATGTCTCCAGAATTCAAAGGCTCTTTTAATGGCTAGAAGTTCCTTGTCCCCAATGGAATAATTGATCTCTGCTGGAGTCATAATTTTTGAATAGAACCCAACTGGGTGTAGTGGTTCTGTAGGAGACTGTCTTTGGGAGAGGACAGCGCCAAGAGCATAATCTGAAGAATCCACCTCTAGGGTATATTGAAGGTTTGGATCAGGATATTTCAGAATGGGGGCAGATGAAAAGGAATTCTTTAGGAAGCTGAACGCATCATCCTGTTCTTTAGTCCACTGGAAAGAGCAATTAGCACTAGTTAATTTAGTCAGAGGTTTTGCAATTTTAGAAAAATTGCGAATGAACTTTCTGTAATAGTTACTGAAACCAAGAAACTTTTGTAGTTCTTTCCGTGTTGAAGGTGTGGGCCATGATTTTACTGCTTCCACTTTGTTATCTTGCATTTGAATCCCATTTGGGCTGATGGAGTAACCCAGGAACTCTATTTTGTTGGTGTGGAAAATACATTTTTCCAATTTGGCGTATAGCCGATGGACTTGGAGTCTTGCTAAAACCCAACTAACATGTTTGATATGTTCTTCTAGATTTGTGGAATAGATTAAAATGTCATCTAGGTAGACAACAACACATGTATCAAGGAGATCATGGAAAATGTCATTAATAAAGAACTGGAAAGTTGCGGGTGCGTTAGTTAAGCCGAAAGGCATAACTAGATATTCAAACAACCCATACCTAGTTCTAAAAGCGGTAAGCCACTCATCCCCCTCACGGATACGCACTAAATTGTACGCCCCTCTCAAATCTAATTTAGTAAAAATCTGAGCATGTCTGAGTCTTTCTATGAGTTCAGGAATGAGGGGGAGAGGGTATCGGTTTTTTATGGTTATTTTGTTCAATTGTCTGAAGTCAATGATAGGCCGAAGAGATTGGTCTTTGTTCCGCACAAAGAACATTCCTGCACCAGCAGGAGAAACCGAAGGACGGATAAACCCTTTCTTTAGATTTTCATCTAGGTAAGTTTTTAGATGATCCAGTTCTGGTTGACAAAGTGGGTATAAATGTCCAATAGGTGGTGTGGTTCCGGGTTTCAGTTCAATAGGGCAGTCGTAGATTCTGTGTGGGGGAAGGGTATCTGCTTCCTTCTTACTGAAGACTTCAGAGAACTGCTTGTACATTTCTGGTATCAGAGTTTCTGATGTGGAGGATAAACTGTGAAAAAAGGTTCTATGGCAAGTCTGTTGACAGAAATCAGAATTTAATTGAACATTTAAGGATTTCCAATTAATATCAGGTTCGTGTAGCTGTAACCAAGCTAGCCCAAGTACTATTGGGAATAATGGAGAAGTGATTACATCAAAAGTGAGATGTTCATGATGTGTTTTTAATGTAGTGACAGAGAGCGGGATGGTGTGATGTGTAATTGGCCCTGATGATATCTCAGAGCCATCAACCACACGAAGGAAAATAGGAGACAACTTTTTTATCAATGGTATTTTATTTTTAGAAACCAGAGAACTGTCAATGTAGTTTCCTTGTGCTCCTGTATCCAATATGGCTGGAATGGTCAATTGATTATTTGCCCACTGTAGAGAAAGAAGTAAAGAACAATGAAGAGGGTTGTTATGCTTTGACTGGAGAGAAAGAATGGTATGGTACTTACTCTTCTTGTTCTGTGGCAAAGATGGGCAATCCTTTAAAGTATGAGATGAGGATGCGCAATACATGCAGAGGCCTCTAGTCTTCCTTCTGATACGTTCTTCAGGAGTTAGAGGTCCTCTAAAAAAACTTATACCCATTGCTTCAGCACCAGTTGAACCAGTATGAGGACTGTTAGAAGTGGGATGGTTTAGAACCTTATCCTTCTTATAAACAATTTCAGGGTATTGACGTTCAAATCTTCTTTCACGTAATCTCCTATCAATTTGCCTGCTGAGCTTCATAAGGCCTTCCAATGTTTCAGGTAACTCAGTTCGGGCTAATTCATCTTTTACTGCGTCAGAGAGTCCAAGCCTGAACTGGTTTTTTAAAGCAATGGCGTTCCACTGAGAGTCAATAGAATGTTGCTTGAATTCTGTTATGTAACATTCAACAGGTTTGGTACCTTGTTTTAAGTTCCTCATCTTTTTCTCAGCAGTATACTGTAGGTTAGAATCATAGTATAATTCATCCATGATATCCAGAAAAGATGAAAAAGATGAAAGAACAGCATTATTTGTCTCAAAGAGAGTGTCTGCCCAAATGCGAGGTTCACCTCTTAAATAGCTTATCATTGTAAGGACTTTAACCCTATCATTTGGGTATGTTTTAGGTTTAAGGGTGAAATTAAGCAGACAAGCATTTTTGAATTGACGGTATAAATTCCTATCTCCATTGAAAAAATCTGGAGGTGCAATAAATGGTTCTGACAGATTGTCAGGAAGGCTCTGTTTAATAGAGACAGTGTCTTTTATTACTTTTCTTAAAGTTTCATTTTCTAATTGTAACTCTCTAAAGGCTTGACTAAGTTGGTCAACTCTTTGTGTTAAATTATAAACAATTTGAGGAAGCTCTGCTGGATCCATATTTTATGGCTTAGTTGTTATATCAGGTTCCTTGGTTATTTGAATCACAACTGCAGAGTCTAAATAAATTATATTTGTTTCACAACTGAAGTACAGGCTATTATATCAGCATAGACTGTTTTATTCAGAGTAATTTTTATAAGTAATGGCAGTAAGTCTTTATATGGTTATATAATATCGTTATACCATATAAATATTTAGAGGCAGAAAATAAGTATTATTATTAATAACAACTTTTGACATTAATTGTGCTCAAACCCAAATGTGAGAGATAGTGTTCATTGTAATAAGCACTGAGGCATGAGAGATGTGAGACACACAGACTGCAGCTGCTGACAGGGGCGTGACCTGCTGCGAGACACAGCACACAGAGTAATGCTTGATGCGTGGAAATCTGAACACAGACTAGTGATTGCAATTGGTGCTGTGAGACACGCTGGGTTGTAAGGAGCTGTATGGCACGCTGAGATGTATGAAGCTGTGTGACGTCACATAAAGTTCGTTACTGTCCGGTATGAGAATGTATCAAAGGAAGTTCATAGAATTAAATAAAACATACGTTGCAATCAAAGTAATTTCTGAGAGATAAAGTCAATTTACATAAGTTCAAAAGAAAACATGAAATTTGTAATTATCCGTTACTTAAGGCATCCAAGGTAAATTAGAATTGATACAAATACCGTAGTGGTAGTTGGTAGAATCCTCCTGTTGGAAATTAGATAGCAGTTCCTGCAGAGATGTGGAGTTGAAATAACTTAATACTTCTTGGAATAGCAATCTTCAGGATGAATGAGACTAGTTGTTATTAGTCCCTTTGTGAGACCAAACTGCAGCTGGTATTTGTAAATCCAAATGTTAAAGTAGTAGAAGTAAATTTTCTTTTGATAAGTATATAGCTTATAAGAAACAGAGCACTAGTTTCAGCAAACAATACTCAACAACTAAGCACTTGTTTGGGGCGGGGTGATGCCTTAAGTACAGGTGAGGAAGGTGAGTTGAGGCAAAAAGTAAAAGCAGGACTGGAATCCTTACACTGACAGCATCTCTAATAACCTGATGGACATTGGCGAGCGCACAGATGCGTTGGAATGCAGACAAGAGGATCTTGCCATAGACCACTCAAACCTCCTTGCTTATTCTGAAAGCCTAGCGGGCCAGATTTCGGATCTAGAACTAAAGCTAGCAGATCTGGAAGACTGATCACGCCACAACAACATATGGATCAAGGGGATTACAGAGACTGTCCCACCTCAGGACCTCAAAATGTATTTACAAGATCTGTTCAAAGCCATCCTTGGACCTGAACAGTCCAGTGACACTTTTATCGATAGAGTACATAGAGCACTCAGACCAAGATCAGCTGATGAGGGGAAACCTTGAGATGACATAGCCAGACTTCACTATTACACGTGCAGATAAAAGATCCTCCGAGCTCTAGCTAAAGAAAAGTCTTTGCCAGATAAGTATGCTGAACTACAGATCTTCCCAGACCTTTCACCACATACACTCCAACTACGCAGACACTACCAACCATTCACTAGGCTAATAAGAGAGAAGGGCCTTAAGTACAGGTGGGGCTTTCCAGTAAGATTATTTATCACTAAAGACAGCCAGCAATTCATAGTCACCTCTCCACAACAAGCTCGGGAACTATTGCAGAAATGGTCCCTGCTTCCACCAGAGCGAGAAGATAGAATTCCTGAAACTAACAGAGGAAGTGGACTCAGGGCCTCAGCACCTACATGGAAACCACTCCCGCAAACATCTACCCCAGCATTAAAAAGGGCTCTGGAACCCAGAGAAGTTTCTTTACCTGAGGATACATGAGGAACCTGCTTGCAGAATACAGATTACAGATTACAGCTTAACTGAACTTTCCAATGTAAATTTAGAGACGGTTGTGGGCATGCCCCACTCACTATCTTCAGGAAGGATTCAAGATTACGGATGAAGATGGGTAAGACCTATAAAATCTATACAGACTGTATCTAAATAACTTTTTATCTCTGCATTTGGCAGACCTGAGGTTTATTGTTATTCACACTGTTCCGCTAACACTACATTTAATTACCTTCTTCTCTGTTAATAATGTAGAAAAATCCAAATAATTTCAATTCATATTGTATTTCCTGTTTAGATAGGCCTTAGATTAGATGCCTAAGGTTAAGGGAACAAATTCAAGCAATGGTTTACTTGCAATATGTCAATATTCTTTTTTTTTCTTTATTCAAACTGTCAGAATAAATGCTTTGCCTACTGACTAACAAACAACGCCCACAGAACTAACCCTAACCAACCTAAAAAATACCTACAGGTAGCCTCCTCACTACTCTAATCAAGTCATTGTCCCTTAGTCTGGCCACTACTCACTAACATAGCCCAATTAAACATATGACTGTACCAACCTATTGATGGCTACCCAGACGAAACATGACCATGGACTAAAGCCCAGATGAGACACCTACAGTACCCCAGGCCCAGTAGTGGACACCCGCCTTCATATTAGACCTTCAAAGACAGTTGGCGGGCAGACCACGTCTACCTAACCTCTCCCTACTCTCCCCATAACAACGTAACTTACCTCACTGACAGCTTACAACACTCCCATGGTTTAACAGTTCAGTCTTGTTCATTGTTTAAGATAATGTTTGTCTTGTTAAGTATGCTATAGCAATGTTTATGTTATAAAATTTGTTATTGTTTTCTATGGCTGGCGGGAAGCATGACCTCTCTCTGCTTACCTCTGCCCCACAAAATTAGTTGTGCCCCCCTGGTAGCAATACCAGTGGAGACACTCATTGTGAAAGTGAATATTTGACACTTTTATTTGTACAGCCTCTAGGGCTATTGTTCTATTATCTGTGACAAGCACTATAGACCCGGTGGATATTTGTACCTGACCACTAGGAAATATCTCCCACTAATCAACTCCACCCCCTACCCGGTCATTTTCCTCTCACAGATCCACATAAGCCACTGCCATGGCACCCATCCGAATAGCCGCATTAAATGCGCAAGGCTTAAACTCCCCCACAAAGAGAAAACTCTTGCTCAAATATCTACGTACACACAAGGTCCACATATTGTTTCTACAGGAGACACACTGGACAGGAGATGTCCATACTATCAAGGGGTCCAAACACTACCCAATATGCGAAGTAGCCTCTAATACAGATGGGAAGTCCAGGGGGGTCGCAATCCTGATCAGCAAAGATTTGACATTCAAAACAGAACACATAGAAAGAGACCCTGAAGGTAGGTTCTTGATACTAATCTGTAAGCTTAATGAAACAATATTCACCCTAGTCTCTATATACACACCAAAAACGAAGCAAATTCCATTTGTACGAAACCTCTTAACTAGAGTAGAACAACTCAAACAGGGACATGTAATCATAGGGGGAAACCTGAACATGGTATGGGACCCTCAGAAAGACAAACAATCTACCCTCACCATACATGCAGACAAAAATATTTCATCAACCTATAATGCATTCCACAAACTTATGTATCAATTCGACCTGTACGATGCATGGCGATGTTTAGCACCCACTGAAAAAGATTTTACACACTACTCCAAAGCCCACAATCCTTATTCAAGAATTGATTATATACTATGCGACTCATGGTCTTTGGATAAGTGGGTGAACTTGACGATTCAACCATGTATATGGTCAGACCATGACATGGTATACATGGACTTCGTCAAACTGTTAGACCTCCCTGGAGGCTTCCCGAACAGCTCGCAGCTGAGGGAGAACTCCCAACACTTACTAATACAATAGCTGACTTTTTAACTCACAACGACACCGGTACTACAGACATAGATATAGTCTGGGCAACACTCAAAGCCTACCTTAGAGGGCATTTCCTTAAAAAATCTGCCCACTTCCGTAAATCGGGGGGGTCACTCACTTGCCAAGTTATACGGAGATCTCCGAACATTGGAGACTGCTAATAAGTCGCGCCCTGAATCCCAAATAGCCCAACAGATAGGTCTAATCAGAGAGGAAATCACCAGACGGGAAACCCTGAAAGTACAGGATAGCCTACACAGACTATACAGCTATACTATTACAAGGGCAACAGAGCAGACAGGTTATTGGCAAACAAACTTAGGAAGCGCATGCAGCAGAGTAGGATAGCTTCCATTAGCACCCAAAAAGGCCCAGTCTACTCATCCAAAGAAATAGGGGCAGCCTTTGCAACATACTACTCCTCCCTCTACAATATAGCAACTTCAGAGAAGGCGGATAGAGCTAGCCCGAAAGACATTAGCGAGTTTCTGGAGACCCTAGATTTGCCCACGCTATCGGAGGAAGCCAAGACTTCACTAGCTAGACAATTCACAGTGGAGGAAGTTATAGCTGCTATAACTAGCCTATCTCCCCACAAGGCTCCGGGCCATGATGGGTTCACAGTTACCTTCTACCAGGCCCTTAGCTCTATTCTATCTCCAGTCTTACTTCAGTTTTTTGAGAGTGTGGCTCAGCGAGGCAGGTTCCTACGGGAATTTCTAGAGGCCAATATTATCACAATACATAAAGAGGGCAAAGACCCCACGTTGTGCTCAAAAATACTTTTGTAGTAACACCAGCACCAATATCTTAGTATAAACTTTTATTTGGTTACATAGAAAACAGCGACTTTTCGTGGCAAACCCACTTAATCATGCTAATTGTATAACATTACTCAATCTTCTTTTAAACCTCTTTTAGCGCCAAAAAGGCTTCAGTGTGGGTGTCATCACACCCCCTAGTGGATGCAAAATAATATACAATGTATATACAAATTAAAAACAATGTAACAGACTAAACAATTTATCGGATGTGCAACAATGTGTTAAAACTTTTTGTGACTATGGCAATGTTTATATCTCTTGTTGTACCTATAATAAGCAATTTTCTTTATTTCACAAAAAGTAAGACATTAAAGTTATATTCTTAAAACTTCAATAATATTTGCAAGGATGACATATTAAACTCATAGTAAAAGTTCCTACTTGTCAAAATTTTTATTTTAGAAAAATTGTTTGAAAGTCCTATTAAACAGTTTTTTTATAGGGAACATTAATTATTTACTGTATTATTACTTTCAAAGAAACTAAGTGAAACACTAAGAGAAACAATTAAAGGGACAGTATACTGTAAAATAGTTTTTCCCTTATGTGTTTACAATTGCTTTTTTTACCAACTGCAGAGTAAAAAATGTATGAAAATTAGCTTTTTAAGGTTTATTTCTGTATATTAAAGCCCTGATTTTGTGTTTTGAAGCCACAGCCTAATAAAATAGGTTGAGCTTGTAGGTATAATCAGATCTCATTACTGTATCACATTGTGCAAATATACCTGCTTCTTTATCTTATATCTGTCCTTAAAACAATCACCAATACTTTGAGAGAACAATGGAAAATCAACATTTTATTACCTTATCTCTGCTTTATCACACTGGGAGTGTAATTTCTTCTGCTGGCTGTGTTTACAAAGCTTATCTATAGCTGGTACGCGCGGCCACAAACTTTCAGAATAGGTGGGGATACTACATGCTAAATTAACAATTTAAAATGCCAATATAAGGGTAAAGGAGCTACTTGTAAAAAATTTAATACACTCCAGCAGGTAAAGTGGATCATTGGAAACAAATTAAAGGGGAGAAAATATTTGAGTAAACTGTCCCTTTAAGGTCGAAATCTCTATTTAACCCTTAGGGATAAGCGTGTCTAATAAATAGATCCACCTCATTTCTTGTTGTTTAAGAATTTTTTCCCTATTAGTACCATTACGGGGGACAGGAATATGTTGTACAATTTGCCAGCGTAGCTGGCTGATATTGTGGCCCTTCTCCAGGAAATGTTTTGATAAGGGGGCTTCCAAATTTTTCTTTCTTATATTAGATCTGTGTTGGCTGAGTCTATCTTTGATCTTCTGTGTAGTCTTGCCTAAGTAATACATAGAACACGGGCATTTTATAAGATAGACTACAAAGCTACTGTCACAGGTGTGAAACCCCCTAATGTCATAACGTTTACCATTGTGCGGATGATAGAAATATGGGCCCTTGATGATAGAGTTACAGCTAACACATCCCAAACAGGGATACCTTCCATTTCTCCTGCTACTCATATATGTTTGTGTGTCTTTTTTATCTGTTCCAATATCACTTTTTACAAGATGGTCCCATATGTTTTTAACCCGTCTATAGGCCATTAAAGGGTATTCCTTAAACTGTTCAATCTGTTGGTTACAATCCTTGAGGATGTGCCAGTGTTTTCTAATTACTTTAGAGATAACTTGGCTATGTGCACTGTGTTGTGATACAAATATGAGTCTATTATCTTTGTTTGTTCTTTCCTGTATTTTCCTAGGGGATGTAAGCTCCTTAATTGTTTCACTCAGTAGTTGTGGGGGATAGCCTCTGTGTTTAAACTTGTTAGACATCTCTAATAGTCTTTTATCTCTAAGTTCTGGTGTACTCACTATTCTTTGCACCCTCAGTAGTTGGCTTTTTGGTAATGAGTTGATAAGGCTTTGGGATGAAAACTATTGTATTCTAACAATGTATTCCTGTCTGTTTCTTTGGAATGAATATCTATATCTAACCTATTCTGACCCTTAGTGACTCTAGTGTCTAAGAAAGTAATGTGTTCTTCACTGTAAGTCAGCATGAACTGAAGGCCTCTTACCATAGTGTTGAGCTCTTTAGTGAATTCTTCAAGTTCTCCAATGCTACCCCACCACACGTCAAACACATCATCTATATAGCGCCACCATACAGATCCGTGTTGTCTAAATAGATGATTTTCATATACTAGGCGCTCTTCAAACTCGTTCATATATAGGTTGGCGTATGATGGGGCAACATTGGAGCCCATTGCTGTCCCCTTTATCTGAATGTACCAATCATCTTTGAAAAGGAAGAAATTCCAATATAATATTAAACGCAATAAATTCTCCAACAAGTGACATTGTGCATATGAATATTTACCACTGACCATTAATACCTTCCTTATAATAGATATACCTGTTTCGTGATTGATGGATTGTATATAGTATATATCTGTCAGGCTGTAATTCCAAAGTTTTTATCTTGTCTAAAAAATGGCCTGTATCTTTAAGATAACTGGCCATTTTTACTACTTCAGGCTGTAACAGTCTGTCAAGATAAATAGCTATATTGGTATATATAGAATTTACACAGGAGACAATAGGCCTCCCTGGTGGTCTAGTGGGGTCCTTGTGTATTTTAGGGACCATATAAAAAATTGGTATCCTGGGGTCTACAACCTGTAAATAATCAGGCAATGTATTGTTAATAATTTGCTGGTCCTCTGCCTGTTTGAGGATATAATTGATTTCTTTTTGTATCTTATTAAGGGGGTTATTAACTATCTTTTTATAAGTGGAGGTATCACTCAGTTGTTCTTTTATTTCACTGACATAATAGTACTTGTTCATTATAACAGTGGCTCCCCCCTTATCAGCCCCCTTAAATATGATGTTTTCATTACCCTTCAGGCTTTTTAAGGCCAAATGATCTTGTTTATGAAAATTAATTGACTTTAATTCAGATCCATTTCTTTTATTTTGTTGCTTTTTAATTTTGCTTTTTAAAGATGCAATTTCAAAGTCAACTAATTTCACAAACGTATTTATACTGTGATTAGACAGATTAGGATTAAAGGTACTTTTATTTCGAAGTCCCAAATTGTCAAGTGTTAACACCACTGGATACTAAAGTGCTGTATACCCTCAACATTGGAATACGTTGTGCTCAAGCTACAGGCCCATTTCCCTCATCAACGTAGACACCAAAATTTATGCCAAAATCCTAGCCAAAAGGTTGAACAAACACCTGCAAACACTCATACACCTAGACCAGGTGGGATTTGTCCTTAATAGACAAGGCTCAGACAACACTCGTCACCTCCTCAACATCTACGCGGAGTCAGCTGATCTGGGCCTACCCATACTCACCCTGTTGCTCGATGCCGAGAAGGCGTTTGACAGGGTGAGATGGGAATATCTATTTCAAACTCTAGCGGCATTCGGCATACCAGATGCTTATATCAGGGCTACCAGGGCATTATATTCTTCTCCCACCATGGTGGTAAGGGGACTAGAGTTCTGCTCCCCATAAATAAAGATAGCAAATGAGACCAGACAGGGATGTCCCCTGTCACCTCTCCTATTCGTCCTGGCAATCGAACCCCTTGGGGCCGCCATCAAGAGGTGCTCTGCAATACAGGGACTCCAGCTCCATGACACTGTCCAGAAGCTGGCCCTGTTTGCGGACGATCTCACAGTCTTCCTCACAGACCCCTTGATTCCCTACCCCCATTCTTTTTTCTACTGGAGAGATTTGGTGAACTATCATACTATAAAATTAACGTCAGTAAAACAGAAGCATATTCAGTAAATCTACCTGGGGAGGACAAAAAACGAATTCAGCTTACCTACTCTTTTAAATGGTCTACCAAGGGAGTGCGTCACCTTGGAGTATTTTTATCCCATTCCAAAACCCTGACTATTAAAGAAAACTTTGAGAACCTCCTGAAAGAGATCACAGTGGACCTCAATTCCAAGAGATTTAGTGAGATCTTGTGGCAAGGAAGAGTTGCAGTCCTCAAAATGATGGTGCTACCCAAGCTCACATATTTATTCCGCTGCATCCCTATCCCACTCCCTATCTCCCTGCTCCGAAAGTTCCAGACCCTTTTCAATGCCTATACCTGGCACAACAAGAGACCTTGAGTTGCAGCTCACATCCTTCAGGCCCCTATAGATAGAGGAGGAATAGGCCTTCCTAATGTAAGAAAATATCACAAAGCCGCAATGATTACACATGCATCGGCATGGAGTAAAGACCTTCCAGTTACTAGATGGAGAGAGCTGGAGCAGGCCTCACTGCCAGCATACGTTGACCTGGAGAACCTCCTTTGGCTCCCCCCACATTGGCAGTCAAAAATCTGTGTCTCCAACAATATAGTGAAGGGATGCCAGGAGAGTTGGCTGAAACTAAAACATAATAGGCTCATAGCCCCCCATCCCTCCCCAGTCCATTCCATGCGAGGGCTCCTATTAGCACTCACTGATATCCATATCATTTCATGGCCCACCAATGAGATAGGTACCCTAAAAGATTTCTATGACAATAGACAATTGAAGACACAACTCTCGATGGTAACCTCACCCGAGTTGCCTCCAAAATTTCACTTTGACCTTTGGCGAATTCGGTCTCTAATGAAATCCTGGGGTTTCTTGGAGACCAAACTCCATGACTTATCCCCTTGGGAATCAGGCTAGAGAGCAACTCTCCAACTATATAGGCCCCTCTCAGTACATTATAAATGTTTAATGGAGGAGAATGCCTTCTCTAAAACAACCCACATGGAAACCTGGGAAAGAGACCTACAGCTTACATACCCTCTTGAAGCATGGGAAGAAGCAATAAGCCACACCAAGTAAGCTACCCATTGTGTCACTCTATACGAGTTATACTTCAAAATTCTTACAAGATGGCACCTTGTGCCTACAAAATTGCAGAAACTATATCCTGCCCACTCCCCAATGTGTTGGAGGGAGTGTGGGGAACGAGGCACTCCACTCCACATTTGGTGGACCTGCCCGGTAATGAATAGTTTGTGGAGCAGAGTGACAACACTATGCAGAGATCTGGGCATGGTGGAGCCACTTACCCCAGAGCTAGCTATATTACACCTAGGAGTAGACTCTCTCCCCAGATTCAGGCGAAACCTGTTAATATGCATCCTCACTTCCACTAAACTCCTTATAGCCAGGAACTGGAAAAAAACCCAACCCCGAGACTGCAGGGAGTTATAGACTGTGTGGACCATATTAAAAATATGGAAAACTATGTATACAGAGAACGCAGACAATTGACTGAGTTCTGCCTGACATGGGAGCCATGGGACACCCACTGGACCCATAAACCTACATTAATAGACCGACTTTAAATGAGACGGGGTAGTTTTAATGACTGACCCCCCTTTTCTTTCTTTCACCACCCTGGCTCTTCTGGATTCCAACCACGCCTCCAAGAGATTTTCCTGAACCCCTACATAGAACTCACCCGGGTACGGGGAGTTGGAGATCCCTAGGATGGATTAATAGGGGCTCTCTCACTCCACGTGTCTCGTTTGGTGAGACATATGACCTATCATTATTCACGACCCGGCGAGGTCTGTAGTGCTTGATTACCTTGATTACCTAGATACCCTAATGGGCTGACCCACCAACCTTGTGGCTGTCCCACTTATATTGATGTCATGATAAACCAAAAAAAAATGCTTGTGAAGTTTCATGAGTCATTTGTCGATGGCCTCTGTAAAAACGAGGATTATGCCTTAATGTTATGTTGTTAAAATGTCATTTCTTGACCCATAATGCATAAGATGTATGTTGTTCAAAATACCTCAATAAAAGTTATTTATAAAAAAAAAAAAAATTGCAAAAGATTAATCTGGAACCTCCATTTTAAATCTGTTTCTTGACAAGTTTCTTCGCTTGACGCAGAAGGTAACTCTTGTACCTAAATGAAAAGTTATGTAGTATAAAAGAGGAAAATTAGCTTTTGATGTGGTCACTCTTGGACCTAGGATTTAAATATAAACTAGCAACTGATAACTTAGTAGTAAGTAGCATACTTATAGATATAAAGAACTTGTATAGATCTATGGAGACATAAAGCAAAAATAGCTCCCCTTCAACATGGTGAAAAAAGGAAGTAAAATATTTCCTCAGATTAGTGGACAAAGGCCAAAATAGCTATAGATCAATAGGGGAATTGTAAGGGAGGAAAACATAATTATTTACATATAAGCTCTATAATGGATATCTTTAGTTTTTGCCACCTCCACAGGCAAACCAAAGCCACTCCTGCGCTGTCGATCCCTATGGGGGTGTTAACAGAAGTAGATGTCTAACAATATAGATCCTCTTTTAGACCCTCCACCACAAAAAATTAACAAAAAGAAGCGACGTGTGAGCCATAAAACTGCAGAAAGTAGAGATAAACTAGACACTTAAACGAGATATATGTATTAAAAGTTAGAGAAGAACTCCAATTGTTACAATATGTGCCTTTAAGGTACAAGTCAAATTGGGGTATTAGGTGCCAATAAACCTGGGTTTGGCTTATCAAGCAATATTCATCACCAACTATACTTTCAATAATCAATCAACCTATATGAGTTTGGGCACACTGGGTTATAGGTTAGAGAGCATCCTTCATCACCGTAAGGAGAATAACAAGCAAAACATATTATCTCTGAGGGCTAACAAACTTAAAGTTGTCATTAGAAGAGAAACTCTTAGGTATATCATTCCCCCCAAAGGATTATACTGATTATACTAAAGGGACACAGCAAGTAAATAACTGAATAAATAACGTTCCTGTGAGAAATTAGAAGGCAGAATAAGATAATTCTCATTGAAATTATTTTAAACATCTTCTACCAGAATGTCAGCATCCCATACAATAGTGAGGACTAGAGAATAGGTCTACCAGCATATTTGAATTTGTTTATATGTTTGAAACTTGCGACAAATAGAGCAGGAAGTATACCCTTGCAATTATTAAACACCAACTTCAGAATCAAAGTACCTTCTTAAGATTAGGCACAACCTACAGTCCCCAATGCTTATAAAATAACCTTTACTGCCCGGCCGTAGGCAGCTGGCACATCTGTAGGGCTTCTGGGGAGACTATGATATGTATATATACAACCAGTAAGTCTATAGTATATGGTGTTGTGAGTCATACTCCTTAATAGATTTAGCTACTGGGGTTATAGTAGGCATAACTTTGTGAGCCCCAAAACCATTATAGGATATCCCGCTCCTACATGTATAGTCATATACACATACATACATACACACACACATGCCATATACACATATGTATACATATACATACATACACACATATATACAGACACACACATAGACACATAAACATATACACACATATTTTAAGCAGCATTTTAAATCAAACTTTGAGCTGTAGCTGGTCATGGTAAACTTTCTTTCAATTGGAGTTGGAATTGCAAGTCCCAAAATATATATTGTGAGTCTTTAATACAGAAACGCCCTTAGGGGGAAAAGTGCCATTTCACCTAATTATTATATTCTCACCAATAAAATCTTTAAATAATTGTAATTACAGTCCTCTTACAAGTGTGTGTCCTGAAGTCTGCAGAATGTTTATCCGACAGCATTATCCAGGCTGGGTAACATTAGATATGCGTAGGTTAACCTACCCCGGATTTCTCAAATGCATAAAGACAATCAACCGTGTACCTTTCTGCTAGTCTCAGTCCAAATGGGTCACAGGTGCAAATACAAATACCTCTAGCTTGTGAGTTCAGAACTTGGCTTCCCTGGAGCAGAAGAAATTCAGCACCATGCATTTTCCGGGTAGAGTCCTTCACTATAGACACCTGCAGACCAAAAGTGTCACCAGTGTCCTTATTGGGATCCGAGAGCACCACGGATTGACCCACTCCAATATCGCTATCTCCACGCTGCATGCCCACTCCTTCCGCTGCTGTAGTATCGAGGTTAACAGCTCTGTGATGATTTCCAGCTGAAAGAACCGCTACGCTTTCAAATTCAGACCGCTGCTCACTAGCACCACATCTGAAGTCAGTCTTCACTGGGGAGGTTAGTATGCTCTGTACAGGCCGGAGGTTGCCCACAGGAGCACTGCGTGAGAGAGCACTTGTAAAATCCAGAACGGAGGGTTTCTTCCCTGGATGAGGGGTCACTGGGATCTCTGTTGAAGGTTGTTGCTTTCTAGTAAAATACCTGCACTCCTCTCTTAAGGAGGTCCACTCTGCTGTCAGTACTGCATGGAGCTTGAGGAAATGTGCATCTACTATTGCTATGATCTCTGGTAAAAGTGCTGCAGTTTCTGCATTCTTGAGCAGGTCCGTAACCAGATGATCCTATAATTAAATCTTATGATTAGCGATGGGGGATGTAAAATCTTATCTCCACAGATCTAATGGTAAAAGATATGGCAGTCCTCCTGTGACTGCGTTACCCAGCTATTCTACTGGGGGGGTGTCTGAGGCCGCGTGTTAGGCTGTCACCTGAGGTCTCAGTTGCCCAGATCAGGGCTCTGCTGTCATAAATACACCGGCACTCAGGTCAGAAATGTCCACAAAATTCAAATATACAATGCTGCTTCCAAATTAATCCGATGTATTAGCAATAACTGGCGGATTAGCTAATTCTTTGCTAGAGCTCCTGATATTGCGACCGTTCATGACCGCCGCCCGGACACGCCCCCATGAACAAATAGTTTAATCCAACAAAGTGACGTTTTGGGGTTTTTGAGTCTGAGGACGGGGGTAAAACCCCGAAACGTCACTTGTTGGATTAAACTATTTGTTCATTGAAACCCAGTGAGTGCCTGCTAATATTTGAGACTATATATATATATATATATATATATATATATATATATATATATATAAATATATTTAGACATTTGTATGTTTGTATCTCAATGTCAAAGTTATTTGCTGTTCTTTTTTTTTCCCTAACGCCTGAGACTTCTTATCTTTGAACCCTTATAACTTTATATTGCAATATTGTTTTTGGATAATTTTAATCAATAATGTTATTATGAGTGTAACTGCACTTTTAAATGTATTTTTGATGCAATTTGGGCAATTTTTTAATTGAGCGTAACAGATAACCAGAGCTCTAAAGGTGTGATATCCCGATGCACATTAAATTCAATTGCGCTAAAAAAACATGTTTCAACTTGTAATACACGCACTACTTCTGACGTATGCAAAGAGCCACAATATTGCTCACGTGCAACTGTTAGAGCACCTTTTGAAATCTATTGGTTGTGTGAGACAAAAGCTTTTGTCTGTAAAAGAGCTAGTGAAAGCAAACAATTGTAAAAGGTAAGCTGATCATTCTTTATATAATGTGCACACTTTCTATGGAACCAACTCCTGCTGCTAAGCATGAGTCTGTGATTGCCTGCTGGATGTCATGTGACACAGGGGGTGGGGAAATAAAATAAATTTTGACAATGGTGAGAAAAAATTCAAATTCACTGTTCATTTGAAACTGAATGTAAGTGCTATTGCATTCTTTATTATTGTTTTATTATATATTTGTTGACTATGTAATTCTACTATTTTGTTCCTTTGTTGGAACAATAAAGCCAGAATTAAACTTTCATGATTCACATAAAAAATGCAAAATGTAATTTATATTATTCAATTTGCTTTGTTCTCCTAATATCCTTTATTGAAGTGGATACCCAGGTAGACTCAAGAGTGACAATGCACTGCTTGGAACTAGCTAGTGATTGGTGGCTGCACCCATTTCTCTTGTCATTGGTTCATCAGATTCAGCTTGCTCCTAGTAATGCATTGCTGCTACAGAACCTTCACTTCAACAAAGGATACCAAAAGAAAAAAGCAAATTTGATAACTTATTTGCCAACTTAAATTGGAAAGTTGTTAGAAATTGCATGTTCAATCTGAACTATGAAAGTTTAATTTGAACTTTGCTGGAAATTTAAGCATTGTATGATGTGACAGACTGCCTGGTACCCTGAATGAGTACCTCCGTCAGAACACTTCTCTTGTTCTGGATATCCCTTTATCCAGAGCAATAGCTTCTGGTATCTCCCTTTGACCTCAGTCTAAAGTTATGTAGGGGAACAGAACTGAGACAACACTCAGGGGGCTGAACACAAAATGAACACTTTATTTAAAGCAGCACACAGATTTATACACCTTGGAATTCCAGAGTCACAGAGCTTCAGGTTATAGAGGGAATTGGTTAAACAGTAAAGCAAACATTTGAACAACACATCAAACCTCTAACAATTGTCTATTCACAGGTAAAACAGATTTACATATCAAGTTAATTAACTGTGGAAGAAAGTTTACTCAGACAATCTGATGTTGGGCAGTCTAGTTAACATAATCACACAGGAACACAATCAGTTTACCCAGACAGACTCCTGAGACACAATCAGATCTGAAACGTAAATAAAATACATCTTATTACAAAATATAACTATTAACTATTCAGTCCTTTATGCCCACTTGGTTTATAGAGTCACAATTGCTCCCACAAGGGGCACTCACACACTGTACCCATCCTGTATTTATGGATACAGGGTGACGTGGACATAAGACAGAGTTATGTAAGTACATGGGGTGTCCAGCATATAAAATTCCACATTTCAATGCAGTCTCTGGGTATCCTTAAGCCCATGTACCCCCTGCCCAAATAATGTTCCATAACAGGCCCTCAGATCTTGGTGACTCCCGTCACATATAGTAAATTACATTCTTGTGTTTATGCAATTATGGGATCTTTAAAGTGAAAAAAAATGTATTTTCAGAATATTAGAATGTCTTTAGTAAGCCAAAACACAAATATATCTCATATCATATGACTTACACTGCACATAAGAAATACTGATATAGAAATTTGTATTTCATTTGTTTAGGAAGTCCAAGGATTTATAGCCCACTATCAACTTTATAGCTCTGAGAACATAAAGCAGAAAACATTTAAAGATTTAATGGATGTCCTGAAATATTTGTATTTGGCAATATTAACTGGAACTCCTGCTAACAGCAAATTATTTATTTTTAACTATGTAATGTGTGGTCTTTCTACATGAACCTAAAATGGTAAAGAGCTACATATTTGTTTTACAAACAACACTGGATATTATAAGCAATGCAATAATATATATATATATATATATATATATATATATATATATTTATGTGTGTGTATGTGTATATATATATATATATATATATATATATATATATATATATATATATATCATAGTAATACTAATAGGAGCCTGTAAGACTGATGGAATAATCTTAAAAGGAATGGAAATATCTATACACATTAAGAAATATATTTTAGTCAATATGTTACTGTAATACACTGCAGATATGTTTACTTGCATGTCTTGATATAATTTCATTTGTGTCCCTTATGTCTTCATATTTTAATTCAATAAATAATATTATTTTCTACTTATCAGGCAATAATGGAATAACTGTTTTACATAATATTGCTTACAAATATCTTATAAAAGAACAAGATATATAAGTAAAATAATTGCAAACACTATGATGAAGACATCAATAAAATACAAAGTTGTATCTTATTTTATAATTATCTAAGAGCTAACAAAAAAAAAACCAATAGAAGGGGGGTTTGCAATTAAAAAAAAAAAAAACAGTAGATTATGGTGTTGCCAGTTTTATACCTATCCCTATTGCTATATAATTTAGATACAGATTACTGCAGCATGCTACCATTTTCAAGAAACTGTATGGATATCAATTATACATGAATTTAATTGTAGCATAAATTACATCACCAAAGAGCAAAATGCAACAAGATTCGCTTTAATGGAGGATGTTTATCAAAAATGCATACAGCAGGGTTACATTAGTTTATACACACATTAGAGTCATTGTTTAGAAATTCATTAAACTCCAAGAACCAAAGCAATAAAAGCAAAAAAAAAATTATCTAAAAGAAAAGTAGTTTGCAATTTAACACAATAAGACAATAAGAGAGCGTATTTTGGCCTAGGCAAACAAGGCACTTGCTTAGGGCAACAGATTTGGGGCAGCACTTTATGAGTCTCACTACACCCACACATATACTACACACACTCATACATACACACATGCACACTTGAACGTTAACTTTGGAAATACCATAAAAAAAGTCACGTTACACCAAAAATATCTAATGTGGGTGGTGGCAGCAAATTTTGAGTTCCTAGGGCAGCGCAAAACCTAAATACGCCACTGCAATAAGAGCTTCATAATTATTTGATGTCATTTTAAATTATGCAAAACTCAATTTGATTTCCTTTCAAAAGACTCAAATAATTTGATTCAATAAGCAAATAAAATTTCACGAGAAATTAAAAGAAGTCATTAATAGATTAAGCTGACCTTCTACAGACAAACCATACACAAAATCAAAAGATCAATAGAGCAAGATAAGATATATTTGAAATGATTCCATTTGCATTCAATGAAATTGTGTATCTGAGGCTTTGGCTCCCTTTAATAAATGAGAAAATTGTATTAGACAGATCTAAAGAGGTCAAAAGAACCAGGAAAGATGATCATTGCCTGGATGTTTTCATTTAACTCAAATAATTATTTTTGTGGATTCTGATAGTGTTATCTTTATTAAAGGAAAGAGTCACAACTGATACATAACAAGAAAAATTATCTTGCTTCTTTCTAAGTGACCAAGAAAAATTTCAATCAAATATGAGCTCTATTAAAAAATAATGAAACAATTATATCCTTACATTGTTATATGTAATAATACCTTATTATTATTAATAATAATAATATTAATAATAATAATAATAATACCTAATAATAGTAATTAAAATGGCCGAATATATTACGGTAGCAAATTTTAGATTTATGTTGTAATTACTGTATATATTTTTATTTTTTCTATGGGTGTTTTTAAGGTAGGCTTTTTATTTGGGGGTGGGAGTTACTTTGGTTTTAGAGTAGTAGTAGTAGTAGTAGTAAAAGAACTAAATCACTTTAGGGCAATGCCCTACAAAATGCCTGTTTCAGGGCAATTGTTAGATTAGATTTTAGTGTTAGTACAGGGTTTTTTTGTTATTTTGGAGTGGGCTTTTTTTAAGTGGCTTTATTGGCAATGACAACAGTAAGATTATATATGTTTATTTGGTTAATCAGATAGATGATTATGATTGGATTAAAAAAAAATGAACATACATTATTATATAGCAATGCAATTGTATGGGAGAATTAGGGTTATATCCTGGAAATTAAACTTACATACTAGTACTAGTGACTTTAGCCAATGCCCTACTAAATGCCCTTTCAGGGCAACTTTTTTAGGATAGTTTAAAACAGGATATTTTTTAAAACAGGGCTTTTTTTATGGGCAAAAGAGCTATAATCACTTTAGGGTACTGCCCTACCAAATGCCCTTCCAAGGGCAATGCCTGACAAATTGCCCTTTTTAGGACAATCTTTTTTTTAGCATAGTTTTTTTTTTTTTTTAAGAAGAATAGGGATTTATTTTTAATGACCAAAATAGCTATAATCACTTTAGGACAATGCTCTACCAAATGCCTTTATCAGGGCAATTGTTAGAGTAGGTATTTTAAGGTAGGCTTTTTCTTTGGGGGGTGGGGTCTGGGGTGGGGGTGGGGTTTTTGTTTTGCAAAGTAAAAGAGCAAAATTACTTTTGGGCAATGTCCTAAAAAAATGCTTGTTTCAGGGCAAGTGTTGGAGTAGATTTTAGTGTTGTTATTTTTTTTTATTTGGGGTTGGCTTTTTTTTTAAGTGGTCTTCAGTTTTAGGAGAGGCATAACTGTGTTTGTTTTATTTTTGGTCATACCTTGCTTTTTTGGTAATGTGTTTTTAATATTTTGTGTAACTTATGGGTGTTAGGTTATAGGTCTGGGTGGGTTAGCTGTTAGGGAGTTAAGTAGTGTAGGGCAGGTTTGCATTTGGATATTTTGGTGGTTTAGGGGTTACTAGGTTAGGAAGTTTACTGCGGTGGGCTACGGATTAAGTAGTGTAGGGTTAGTCAATTTAGGGGTATATAGGTATATTTGTTAGGCTTGGTGCTATATATTTAAAAGGGATTCTTTAATTGAAATCTTCAATATCGGTTTCAATGCGCTAAGAATATTTTGCCAGCATCACCACCCATTTTGATGTATAGTAAAATACCTCTTGCGATGCTGCCTGTAAACAGTAATGTCGGCACTTTTGAATATTTAGACCAACTTTCTCGACATTGCATCGGATCCCTTTTGAATATATCACCATCTTGCAGTTTTGATCATCAGGGCCTAAATGAAAAGCCCTGCACTGTCATACAGTAAAAGCTGAGGAGACTACGGTTTTATCGGCACTGCAAGTGATGAGGTGCACTTGCTGCACCTAAGCTTCCCTTCTTCCTACACATAGTGTTCCTTCAAGACACCTGATTATTTAATGGAGACTATCCTTTAGGATGACTGACTCTGTAAGACTATGTAAAGTAAGTAGATACTATGTTATCCATATGCATATTAACAAATCTATGATCCTGGCAGATTGCTTCTCTTTCTGTATGTAAATCTATATGTGTGTCTATCAACTGTCTATGATTGTCACATTAAGTCTCTCTCTCTCCCCCTCCCTCCCTCACTCCCTCCCTCTCTCTCTCTCTTTAAATCGTTAAGTGATTCCAGTTGTTTTGCTAATGTAAACATGGATTTTCTATATGGCTGAAATGATCCAGCAAGTGCCAAGGCACAAAAAAAAAATCACTTGAGTTGCCACACAAAGTTCTGCACAGACTTCAAATTGTTAATCTTTCAAATAAAGCAAGAATAAAGGCAATGAACTTTAAGATGATACCTTCATATTTGATAATATACAGTATATGCTTTATATTAAAATTGGTAACTTAGTCACACAATATGGCCATATTCTGCTTGGCCAGTCACCAAATTACAAGGTGTCCCAATGTTGACCGGTCCTAACAGTACTTTGTCTTTATGGGCTGAATCATTTCTGCTTTTTCTGTTTATAATAGAATATAACTCCCTGGACTCATATATTTGCATCACTCCCAAAGATGTATTTAAACTTTTTTATGGTGTGCTAAAGCAAACTTTGTGAATTTGTATATACTGTATATATATATATAGTATATGAACCACAACATTTATTGATATGTAATTAGCACATGTATAGCATATAAACAGTGGATGCTCGGAAGAAGAATATATCATTTAACACATCTATAAAGTCAGGTTAGGATTTTGGAAAGGTTTCACTAACACAAAGTGCTATCCATGTGCTTAAATACAGGGGTCTCAGAGGTCTCAACCATGCCAGCATCTATAGGAGGCTTATCTGGCCCTGCAATCAGTATTGATTTTGCTACAGGGGGTTATGTTGGTCTGCCCTCCACCTACATCATGCCTGGCTCCTCTGTGTGGCCCCCACATTGCAAAACAGGGCTCACAGTTTAATTAAAGTGTATATACTTTATTTTACAAATATAGTGGCAGGGTTGAAAAATTGTCTGTTACAGAGTGGTCAAACAGAAAAACATGCCCCCTTATTTGTACAGGAAGTTTGCACAAGCGCATATCTTGTGGTACAGACTAGTGATGTCGCAAATTGTTTGCCGGCGAATAGTTCCTGACGAACATAGCTTGCTTGCGTTGGCAGCGGCGGGCGAACATATGCGATGTTCGATCCGCCCCCTATTCGTCATCATTGAGTAAACTTTGACCCTGTATCTCACAGTCTGCAGACACATTACAGCCAATCAGCAGCAGACACTCCCTCTCAGACCCTCCCAGCTCCTGGGCAGCAGCCATTTTAGATTCATTCTGATCCTGCATTGTTAGTGAGAGGAGGGACAGTGTAGCTGCTGCTGATTTTTTAGGGAAATTGATAGCTAGGCTAGTGTATTCAGTGTCCACTACAGTCCTGAAGGACTCATCTGATCTCTGCTTTATGGACAGTACCCCAAAAAGCCCTTTTTAGGGCTAGAACATCAGTTGTTTTTTTGGGGGGTTTTCTACCCGTGTAATTTTGACTGTGAAACATCAGTCTGCTAGTGTAATCTAATTGCAGTTGCCTGCCTGCAGTGCCACCACTCATATCTGTTGTAACAATAGTATAAATTTAAAAAAAAAAACTTTTTTGACTGTGAAACATCAGTCTGCTAGTGTAATCTAATAGCAGTTGCCTGCCTGCCAGCGTGTGTGCCAGGCCCACTTGCCAACTAGTGCCACCACTTATATCTGTTGTAACAGTAGTTTAAATATTTAAAAAAAAAAAAATTTGACTGTGAAACATCAGTCTGCTAGTGTAATCTAATTGCAGTTACCTGCCTGCCAGCGTGTGTGCCAGGCCCACTTGCCAACTAGTGCCACCACTCATATCTGTTGTAACAGTAGTGTAAATATTTTAAAAAAAACTGAAAAAAGGGGCAGCTTGCAGAGGCTTAGATACAAGATAATCACAGAGGTTAAGTATATTATTATAAATGTGTTAGTTATGCAAAACTGGGAAATGGGTAATAAAGGGATTATCTATCTTTTAAAAAAAATAAAAATTCTGGTGTAGACTGTACCTTTAAACGGGGAGTTTGGTCTGTCACTGTGAAGCGGGCATAACCCTTACACTACCTGATCGATACAACATCATACCTGATGTTTTAAAGCAGGTTATTCCAAACTATTTAGGAATGTTAGGTGATTTATGCCCTTTATGGCTTAAAACCAGACTCTGCATCAACTATGTAATTTTCCATGGGAGTTTTGCCATGGATCCCCCTCCGGCATGCCACAGTCCAGGTGTTAGTCCCCTTGAAACAACTTTTCCATCACTATTGTGGCCAGAAAGAGTCCCTGTTGGTTTTAAAGTTCGCCTGCCTATTGAAGTCAATGGCGGTTCGCCCGATTCGCCGGTTCGCGAACAGTTGTGGAAGTTCGAGTCTGCCGTTCGCGAACCAAAATGTTTAGGTTCGCGACATCACTAGTACAGACTAAGCAAAGGGGAAGAACAACTCACAGTCAAAGAGAAGCAGCTCCTCTTGCTCCTATGCAGCTGCTTTCTCAGCAGCTGATGGTTTTAATTATCCAGAAAGGGCAGTGTTGGAACAAGGGTGCCCCTTGTGTACAGTGTGGTTTAATCACATGCTTTTTATTAGCTTTTCACAACAGGAAATTGCTAATTCATGTGGGCCATATAGATAACATTGCAATCACGCCCAATGAGTTATTTAAGATTTAGCACAACACAGTACTAAATGCAATTCAATAGATAATAAATAGTCACAGTCATGTAATCAGGGGGCTGTCAGAAGATGCTTCAATACAAGGTAATCACAGAGGAAAAAAGTATATAAATATTAAAGTGTTGGTTGTGCAAAACGGGGGAATGGGTAATAAAGGGATTATCTATCTTTTAAAACACTAAAAATTCTATTGTAGACTGGCCCTTTAATTTACATTTGAAAAAATGTTCTAAAAAATATGAGGTCCTGGTGCAAGCCCTATAGATATAATGTGACTGAACCACAAAATAACTTTCATTTTAACTGTGTTATGACTTGTGGATAGTGATGTCGCGAACCTAAATATTTCGGTTCGCGAACGGCGGACTCGAACTTCCGCTACATTTCGCGAACCGGCGAACCGCGCGAACCGCCATTGACTTCAATAGGCAGGCGAACTTTAAAACCCACAAGGACTCTTTCTGGCCACAATAGTGATGGAAAAGTTGTTTCAAGGGGACTAACACCTGGACTGTGGCATGCCGGATGGGGATCCATGGCAAAACTCCCACGGAAAATTACATAGTTGATGCAGAGTCTGGTTTTAAGCCATAAAGTGCCTTAATCACCTAACATTCTGAAATTTTTTTTGAATAATGTGCTTTAAAAAATCAGGTATGAAATAGTATCAATCAGGTAGTGTAAGGGTTACGACTGCTTCACAGTGACAGACCAAACTCCCCGTGTAACGCACCGCAAACAACTGAAAACAGTCCATTTGCACAACCACAAGTTAGATAGAATTGATAGTTAGATACATACAGGGAGTGCAGAATTATTAGGCAAATGAGTATTTTGACCACATCATCCTCTTTATGCATGTTGTCTTACTCCAAGCTGTATAGGCTCGAAAGCCTACTACCAATTAAGCATATTAGGTGATGTGCATCTCTGTAATGAGAAGGGGTGTGGTCTAAATACATAAACACCCTATATCAGGTGTGCATAATTATTAGGCAACTTCCTTTCCTTTGGCAAAATGGGTCAAAAGAAGGACTTGACAGGCTCAGAAAAGTAAAAAATAGTGAGATATCTTGCAGAGGGATGCAGCACTCTTAAAATTGCAAAGCTTCTGAAGCGTGATCATCGAACAATCAAGCGTTTCATTCAAAATAGTCAACAGGGTCGCAAGAAGCGTGTGGAAAAACCAAGGTGCAAAATAACTGCCCATGAACTGAGAAAAGTCAAGCGTGCAGCTGCCAAGATGCCACTTGCCACCAGTTTGGCCATATTTCAGAGTTGCAACATCACTGGAGTGCCCAAAAGCACAAGGTGTGCAATACTCAGAGACATGGCCAAGGTAAGAAAGGCTGAAAGACGACCACCACTGAACAAGACACACAAGCTGAAACATCAAGACTGGGCCAAGAAATATCTCAAGACTGATTTTTCTAAGGTTTTATGGACTGATGAAATGAGAGTGAGTCTTGATGGGCCAGATGGATGGGCCCGTGGCTGGATTGGTAAAGGGCAGAGAGCTCCAGTCCGACTCAGACGCCAGCAAGGTGGAGGTGGAGTACTGGTTTGGGCTGGTATCATCAAAGATGAGCTTGTGGGGCCTTTTCGGGTTGAGGATGGAGTCAAGCTCAACTCCCAGTCCTACTGCCAGTTTCTGGAAGACACCTTCTTCAAGCAGTGGTACAGGAAGAAGTCTGCATCCTTCAAGAAAAACATGATTTTCATGCAGGACAATGCTCCATCACACGCGTCCAAGTACTCCACAGCGTGGCTGGCAAGAAAGGGTATAAAAGAAGAAAATCTAATGACATGGCCTCCTTGTTCACCTGATCTGAACCCCATTGAGAACCTGTGGTCCATCATCAAATGTGAGATTTACAAGGAGGGAAAACAGTACACCTCTCTGAACAGTGTCTGGGAGGCTGTGGTTGCTGATGCACGCAATGTTGATGGTGAACAGATCAAAACACTGACAGAATCCATGGATGGCAGGCTTTTGAGTGTCCTTGCAAAGAAAGGTGGCTATATTGGTCACTGATTTGTTTTTGTTTTGTTTTTGAATGTCAGAAATGTATATTTGTGAATGTTGAGATGTTATATTGGTTTCACTGGTAAAAATAAATAATTGAAATGGGTATATATTTGTTTTTTGTTAAGTTGCCTAATAATTATGCACAGTAATAGTCACCTGCACACACAGATATCCCGCTAAAATAGCTATAACTAAAAACAAACTAAAAACTACTTCCAAAACTATTCAGCTTTGATATTAATGAGTTTTTTGGGTTCATTGAGAACATGGTTGTTGTTCAATAATAAAATTAATCCTCAAAAATACAACTTGCCTAATAATTCTGCACTCCCTGTATATTACATAGATCAATAGATGCAATATACATATGATAGATACAAATTACATAGATCAATAGATGCAATATACATTTCATGATAGATACGAATTACATAGATCAATCGATGCAATATACATTTGATAGATACGAATTACATAGATCAAAAGATGCAATATACATTTGATAGATACGAATTACATCGATCAATAGATGCAATTTATATTTGATAGATACGATTCATAGTTAGATAGATTTGATAGATAAATAGATAGATTTGATAGATATATGATTTCCCTGACAGAGTATAACAATAAGACATGCGGTCTGGGACTGGGACCCGTGGTGTGGAAGGCAACTGCAATTAGATTACACTAGCTGACTGATGCTTCACAGTCAAAAAAGTTTTTTTTAAAAATATTTAAAATACTGTTATAACAAATATGATTGGTGGCACTAGTTGGCAAGTGGGCCTGCCACACACGCTGGCAGGCAGGCAACTGCAATTCAATTGCACTAGCAGACTGATGATTCACAGTCAAAAAAGTTTTTATTTTAAATATTTTCAAAACTGTTATAACAAATATGATTAGTGGCAGTAGTTGGCAAGTGGGCCTGGCACACATGCTGGCAGGCAGGCAACTGCAATTCAATGGCACTAGCAGACTGATGATTCACAGTCAAAAACGTTTTTATTTAAAGTATTTACAATACTGTTACAACAAATATGATTGTTGGCACTAGTTGTCTAGTGGGCCTGGCACACACGCTGGCAGGCAGGAAACTGCAATTCAATTGCACTAGCAGACTGATGATTCACAGTCAAAAAAGTTTTGATTTTAAATATTTTCAAAACTGTTATAACAAATATGATTGGTGGCAATTGTTGGCAGCAAGTGGGCCTGGCACACACGCTGGCAGGCAGGCAACTTCAATTAGATTACACTAGCAGACTGATCCTTCACAGTCAAAAAATATTTTTTTAAAATATTTACACTACTGTTATAACAAATATGATTGGTGGCACTAGTTGGCAAGCGGGCCTGGCACACACGCTGGGAGGAAAGCAACTGCAATTAGATTACACTAGATGACTGATGTTTCTCAGTCAAAAAAGTTTTTATTTTAAATATTTACAATACTGTTATAACAAATATGATTGGTGGCACTAGTTGGCAAGTGGGCCTGGCACACACGCTGGCAGGCAGGCAACTGCAATTCAATTGCACTAGCAGACTGATGATTCACAGTCAAAAAAGTTTTTATTTTAAATATTTACACTACTGTTATAACAAATATGATTCGTGGCACTAGTTGGAAAGTGGGCCTGGCACACACGCTGGCAGACAGGCAACTGCAATTAAATAACAATAGCAGACTGATGTAAAAGATTTTTTTTTTAAAAAGTTACACTAATGTTACAGCAGATAGGAGTGATGGCACTCAGGATAGAAGTAGGCACAGTATGTGCTGGCAGCCTGACACACAGGCTGGCACTAGTGGCAGGCTGGCCTGTCAACTAAAATTAAATAACACTAGAAGACTGATGTAAAAGTTTTTTTTTTACAAAATTTAAACTAATGTTACACCAGATAGGAGTGGTGGACTGGCACTGAGGATGGAAGTAGGCACAGTATATGCTGGCAGCCTGACACACAGGCTGGCACTAATGGCAGCCAGGCTGGCCTGGCAACTAAAATTAAATAACACTAGAAGAGGACTGATGTAAAAAAAAAATTACACTAATGTTACACCAGATATAAGTGGTGGAAAAAAAGAGCTATTAATCACACTATCTGATGTGGGCCTGACACACAGGCCTGACGGAAAATGAAATTAGATTACACTAGCAAAATGATTTAAAAGTTTTTTAAAAAAATTTTACAATAATGTTAAGCAGATATGAGTGGTGGCTTGCACAGCAATTAACCACAGTATATGCTGTGTGAGACTGACACACAGGCCTGATAGAAAATGAAATTAGATTACACTAGCAAAATGATTTTAAAGTTTAAAAAAAAAAAAAATTTACACTAATGATTGTTAAGCAGATATCAGTGGTGGCACAGAACAATTAACCACAGTCTATGCTGTGTGAGCCTGACACACAGGCCTGATAGAAAATTAAATTAGATTACACTAGCAAAATTATTTAAAAGTTTTTTTTTAAAAAATTTACAATAATATTAAGCAGATATGAGTGGTGGCTGCTGACACAGCAATTAACCACAGTATATGCTGTGTAAGCCTGACACACAGGCCTGATAGAAAATGAAATTAGATTACACTAGCAAAATGATTTAAAAGTTTTGTTGTTTAAATTTACACTAATGTTAAGCAGATATCAGTGGTGGCACTAATCACTGTATATGCTGTAATCCTCACACACAGGCTGAAAGCCAGGCAAATGCAAATAAAATTACAAATAATAATAAAAAAAATAACAACTGAAGTTCTAGCTCTAGCTGTCCTTACAGTAGAGATTAGATGAGTCCTTCAGGACTGTAGTGGACACTAAATACACTAGCCTAGCTATCTATTTCCCTATAATGTCAGCAGCAGCAACACTAAACCTCCTCTCACTAGGGAGTGTCTGCTGCTGATTGGCTCAAATGTGTCTGAAGGCTGTGAGATACAGGGTCAAAGTTTACTCAATGATGACGAATAGGGGGCGGATCGAACATCGCATATGTTCGCCCGCAGCGGCGAACGCTAACAAGCTATGTTCGCCGGGAACTGTTCTCCGGCGAACTGTTCGCAACATCACTACTTGTGGATTGTGGCTTCTTTATAGAAAATAAAACTGTAAAAAATAAGAAATGAAACATTTTTCTATTTCCTTTGCATTATAGATCGTGTTTGCTGTACAATACAAATAGCAGGATGTCATATGCTGCCAAAAATGTAATACTACCTTATTATTATAAAACTACTAAACACTTAAGTGTTTTGAAAATTAGACTAATGGATATGATAATGATAAATGAATACCAACAAATCATGTGCTCAAGCAAAGAATAAATCTCAGTTGTTTGCCAGGTTTGTAAGATATTTATTAGGGATGTGCTTTTGGCACTTTTGTTAGCTGCCGAATGCAGAAGAAGGTGGTCACTAGTGGCATTCAGTTCTTTTTGAAGCCGGATTTCTTCTTGTGAAAGTGTAACAAGCTAAGATCTGTATACTGTCCGCATTTATCATTGCACAAACCGCTGCTTGTGCAATGCAGCCCTCTGCAGCCATTCATGAGTAAAGAGGGGCTGTCAAACCCCCTCGGTTGGACACGACCTTAATCAACTCCATAGTAGGTTAAGAATCGGCTGCAGTCTTTCTTAAAGGCACTCCAAAACGTATTAAATGGAGCCCAATATATTTTAAAATATACTCTTTTATATGAAACAAACAAAAAAGTTGCCTACAATCTCCCTTTATGTATACACATGCACACATTGATGCTTTATTGAGTACTTAATGCTGTTACTAATTGCTATGTTTCCCCTTTCTATGACTTTTTCCCGATCTTTGAAGAATAAAGAACATCTCTGCCTACAATACTTTTATACACAATGCATCCTGAGGCTTATGTAATTATATCAGTATACTGACTAAATGGGACCATCAAGGTTTGCTGTAGGAACCTGTCCTGATATCGTTGCATGAGCAATATATCATACAGGGCATGTCAACCATCCTGGTAAGATCTCTGATTTTTAACTAGCATTGCAGTTGCATCTTGATACTACCAATTAATGTAACAAAATCTGGGTGCGCATATGGGAAAATATTACCAAATTACTTTACTTTTTTTTTTAATATTCTTGAACTTTACAAGGTAAAGAAATGTTATAAATAATATTTTAGATAAATATAACAATTTGTGTGACCCAATAAAGTTAAATTAACAAGCTTGAAAGCGGGAAAATCAGTGCAACTGATTTAATAATTCTCTAAATGTATTTATTCTGAATCATTAAGGCAGCTTTTTTATGATAAATAGTTTGCAGTGATTTTAGAGTTAGGTAGTAAAAAAAAATATCCCTGCATCCTCATAAAGTAATCTAGATACATGGTTAAACTAAGCAGACAGTTTCTCTAATTGGGATGCACAGGAAACCTTTCTGATCAGCACAAATTGTAATGCAAAATGTAACTGCAGTTTTTGCTTTGCATAATTTACTGAATAATTCACTGCAGGAGGCATAATTAATGGATCAATAAGTATTATTAATAGCTGAGACATACATATTCTACACAAATCACACTGTACGCTGTAGGCAACCTTACAAAAATAACTTCTATAAAAAGCATAAGTGAGTTTATGCAACATTGTTTATTTGTTGTATGTAATCTTGTATCTGCTACCACTAAGGCAGATGCCGAAATTGTTTTGACTCCTGTAAGAGTTTGGAAACCTGACAGGAGAACAATAGTTTTTCATTGGTGCTAACCCAAATGAGTTGATTTAAAGTATGTTATGTTTGTATTCAATATAAAATATTTAAAAATATTAATAATTCATGTAAATAATTATTAAAGATGTACTACAATATTTTTTAAAAAATCAACAGCACACAGATGTATATTTTACAGTATTTAAAAATTATTAATAATTATTATTCATAATTTTTCAATATTTTATATTTAACATTTATATCATGCATCTTAAGATAACTAATTCTGCATGTGTGCTAACCAAGCATCGCAAAGACCTATAGCATGCAATGTTCTTTACAGTTGTTCGTTCCTGTGAGTGCACTTCTCTAAAATTTTAAAATATATATCTATATCTGTGTATCTATATGAATATATAAAAAATAATATATATATAAATATATATATATATATATATATATATATTATTTTTTTTTAAATAAAAATAACATTTTCCTGTATATAAAGAACATTGGAATGTTAAATATTTACAGTAAATGTACCTTAAATCACATTATTAAATATTATTATAGAATTATTATTTAGACCCACATATATATTATACCCCTTTGAAGTCAAATAAATGGTCATATACCATTTAACACAAATTCATAATACAATCAAATAACAATGCACTCACCCTCTCATCAAACCATGGGTGTAAGAACATCGTCATCTCAGGGCCCCATTTGTATAAAGTCCCAAAATGAGTCTCACTGCCTCGTGTCCACAAAATCCAAGTAGAAGACTTGCCTGCGATGGCTGATAGTATAATATACATGTTATGATCATAGAGTGCTCAAATATTGGAGGGAATATAGTAAAAGTAAAAAATGTCATTAGTACATCAGTAAAAAGTAAAAAATATAGGAACAAGGATCTCAAGTACCATGATAACCCCTCTGACGCGTTCTGCACTATAACAGCGCTTTATCAAAGATGTTGGGCAAAGTTTGCATACCACAATTTACATGTTATTCTTGGTGATGTAAAGCTCATCAATAGGTTGATTTGGGAAACTCTAAGGCCTAGATTTAGAGTTGGGCGGTAGCCGTGAAAACCAGCGTTAGAGGCTCCTAACGCTGGTTTTGGGCTACCGCCGGTATTTGGAGTCAGTCAGGAAAGGGTCTAATGCTCACTTTCCAGCCGCGACTTTTCCATACCGCAGATCCCCTTACGTCATTTGCGTATCCTATCTTTTCAATGGGATCTTTCTAACGCCGGTATTTAGAGTCGTGGCTGAAGTGAGCGTTAGAAATCTAACGACAAAACTCCAGCCGCAGAAAAAAGTCAGTAGTTAAGAGCTTTCTGGGCTAACGCCGGTTTATAAAGCTCTTAACTACTGTGCTCTAAAGTACACTAACACCCATAAACTACCTATGTACCCCTAAACCGAGGTCCCCCCACATCGCCGCCACTCGATTAAATTTTTTTAACCCCTAATCTGCCGACCGCCACCTACGTTATCCTTATGTACCCCTAATCTGCTGCCCTTAACACCGCCGACCCCTATATTATATTTATTAACCCCTAATCTGCCCCCCTCAACGTCGCCTCCACCTGCCTACACTTATTAACCCCTAATCTGCCGAGCGGACAGCACCGCTACTATAATAAAGTTATTAACCCCTAATCCGCCTCACTCCCGCCTCAATAACCCTATAATAAATAGTATTAACCCCTAATCTGCTCTCCCTAACATCGCTGACACCTAACTTCAATTATTAACCCCTAATCTGCCGACCGAATCTCGCCGCTACTGTAATAAATGGATTAACCCCTAAAGCTAAGTCTAACCCTAACACTAACACCCCCCTAAGTTAAATATAATTTAAATCTAACAAAATAAATTAACTCTTATTAAAAAAATTATTCATATTTAAAGCTAAATACTTACCTGTAAAATAAACCCTAATATAGCTACAATATAAATTATAATTATATTATAGCTATTTTAGGATTTATATTTATTTTACAGGTAACTTTGTATTTATTTTAACCAGGTACAATAGCTATTAAATAGTTAAGAACTATTTAATAGCTAAACTAGTTAAAATAATTACAAAATTACCTGTAAAATAAATCCTAACCTAAGTTACAATTAAACCTAACACTACACTATCAATAAATTAATTAAATAAAATACCTACAATTATCTACAATTAAACCTAACACTACACTATCAATAAATAAATTAAATACAATTCCTACAAATAAATACAATTAAATAAACTAACTAAAGTACAAAAAATAAAAAAGAACTAAGTTACAAAAAATAAAAAAATATTTACAAACATTAGAAAATTATTACAACAATTTTAAACTAATTACACCTACTCTAAGCCCCCTAATAAAATAACAAAGACCCCCAAAATAAAAAAATGCCCTACCCTATTCTAAATTACAAAAGTTCAAACCTTTTTTACCTTACAAGCCCTTAAAAGGACCTTTTGTGGGGCATGCCCCAAAGAATTCAGCTCTTTTGCCTGTAAAAAAAAACATACAATACCCCCACAACATTACAACCCACCACCCACATCTAACCCAAACCCCCCTTAAATAAACCTAACACTAAGCCCCTGAAGATCTTCCTACCTTGTCTTCACCATGCCTGGTATCACCGATCGTTCCAGGCTCCGAAATCTTCATCCAAGCCCAAGCGGGGGCTAGACATCCATCATCCGGCGGCTGAAGAGGTCCAGAAGAGGCTCCAAAGTCTTCATCCTATCCGGGAAGAAGAGGCGATCAGGACCGGCAACCATCTTGATCCAAGCGGCATCTTCTATCTTCATCCGATGACGACCGGCTCCATCTTGAAGACCTCCACCGTGGACCCATCTTCTTCTTACGATGACTTCCCGACGAATGACGGTTCCTTTAAGGGACGTCATCCAAGATGGCATCCCTCGAATTCCGATTGGCTGATAGGATTCTATCAGCCAATCGGAATTAAGGTAGGAAAATTCTGATTGGCTGATGGAATCAGCCAATCAGAATCAAGTTCAATCCGATTGGCTGATCCGATCAGCCAATCAGATTGAGCTCGCATTCTATTGGCTGTTCCGATCAGCCAATAAAATGCGAGCTCAATCTGATTGGCTGATTCCATCAGCCAATCAGAATATTCCTACCTTAATTCCGTTTGGCTGATAGAATCCTATCAGCCAATCGGAATTCGAGGGACGCCATCTTGGATGACGTCTTTTAAAGGAACCGCCATTCGGCGAGTAGGCGTCGCTTAAAGAGGATGTTCCGCGTCGGCTTGGAAGAAGATGGCTCCGCTCTGCTCCGGAAGAAAGAAGATTGAAGATGCGGCTTGATAGAAGACTTCATCCCAATGATGGACTTCCGACTTCAGCCCGATGATGGAGTTCTTCAGCCGCTGCTTGGATCAAGACTTCGGACCCTCTTCTGGACCGATCGGTGAACCCGGTGAGTTGAAGACAAGGTAGGGAGATCTTCAGGGGCTTAGTTTTAGGTTTATTTAAGGGGGGTTTGGGTTAGATTAGGGGTATGTGGGTGGTGGGTTGTAATGTTGGGGGGGGTATTGTATGTGTTTATTTTACAGGCAAAAGAGCTGAATTCTTTGGGGCATGCCCCGCAAAGGGCCCTTTTCAGGGCTGGTAAGGTAAAAGAGCTTTGAACTTTTTTAATTTAGAATAGGGTAGGGCATTTTTTTATTTTGGGGGGCTTTGTTATTTTATTAGGGGGCTTAGAGTAGGTGTAATTAGTTTAAAATTGTTGTAATAATTTTCTAATGTTTGTAAATATTTTTTTATTTTTTGTAACTTAGTTGTACTTTAGTTAGTTTATTTCATTGTAGTTATTTGTAGGAATTGTATTTAATTTATTTATTGATAGTGTAGTGTTAGGTTTAATTGTAGATAATTGTAGGTAGTTTATTTAATTAATTTATTGATAGTGTAGTGTTAGGTTTAATTGTAACTTAGGTTAGGATTTATTTTACAGGTAATTTTGTAATTATTTTAACTATTTTAGCTATTAAATAGTTATTAACTATTTAATAGCTATTGTACCTGGTTAAAATAAATACAAAGTTGACTGTAAAATAAATATTAATCCTAAAATAGCTATAATATAATTATAATTTATATTGTAGCTATATTAGGGTTTATTTTACAGGTAAGTATTTAGCTTTAAATATGAATAATTTATTTAATAAGAGTTAATTTATTTCGTTAGATTTAAATTATATTTAACACAGTGGGGCCCCATAATCTTACTCTTAAAGAAAAATCAGCTTTGACTGATTTAAGGAATAATGATCAGATTGTGATTAAGCAGTCTGATAAGGGTGGTAATGTGGTTGTCATGGACAAAGAGTACTATGTGAGCGAGGCCCTTCGCCAGTTAGAAGACTGTGATGCATATCTTGGTTTACCAGGAAATCCGACATTGAAATACTCAAATGAACTGAGGCATTGGGTGGATGAAACGGTGGAGGATGGGATAATTGATCATGCAACTGCTGAAACAATGATTGTTAATAATCCGGTTGTTCCCATCTTCCACCACTTACCAAAGATTCATAAAAGTATTGTCAATGTGAAAGGTAGTCCGATTGTGGCCGGTATTGGCTCTTTATTAGAACCTTTATCCAAGTGGGTTGACTATTTTCTTCAACCCTTGGTAAAAAGGCTCCCAAGTTACATCAGGGATACAACCCATGCCATGTGTGTGATGGAGGATGTGTCTTGGAAAGAGGAGTACAGTTGGTTGACAATTGATGTTGTCTCCTTGTACTCATCCATCACTCACACAAATGGCCTGAGAGCAATTGAATTCTATCTTGACCTTTATATGGATCTTTCGGATAGAATGAAAGAATTTATCGTGGGATCTGTTAAATTTTTGCTTGAGCATAATTTTTTTATGTTTCAGGGTCGCTACTATCTCCAGAGACGTGGGACCGCTATGGGGGCTAAATTTGCCCCCTCCTACGCCAACCTCTTTATGGGTTGGTGGGAGAGGGCCCACGTCTATGGAGATAGCGGCATAAATCCCTCAGATCAAGTCATCAAGTACATACACTATATTGATGATCTGCTCATAATCTGGTCAGGTGATAATACTTCTGCTAAGAGGTATGTGGATTATCTGAACACAAATGAAGTTGATATCCAATTTACCTTTGAATGGAACAAAACTGATATCTGCTTTTTGGATATAGTCCTTAAAGGTGTCCCAGCTGAGAAAAAGGTTGTTTCGTTCCTCTATAGGAAGCCCATTGCTGGTAACACTGTGTTACATGCTAAAAGCAGTCATCCTGAACATGTCTTTGGCGGTATTGCCAAGGGCCAATTCATGAGGGTGCGATGCAATTGTACCCAGCAAAGTGATTTCCAGAGGGAAAGTGGGGACCTGTGTAGAAGGCTTAGACAAAGAGGCTACCCACGAGAAGTTGTATACAAAGCTCATTCTGAGGTAAAGAAAATGGACAGGGCAGCAATGCTAAGAGATGTTTCAAATAAAAGAAAGCTCCCATCCACTAACACCAAACCAAAATTTGTAACTCAGTTCTCTAATCAGTACGGAGATGTGTGCAAGATTATTGCGAAGAACCTTCCGATACTGATGGGAGATAAGCAATTGAGGGACAAAGTTGAGGGAGGTTGTATGTTTGTAGCGAGGCAAGCTGCCTCGCTGGGTAACATACTATCTCCAAGTCTACTGAAGGAACCATCTGCTAGTAACTCATGGTTGACACATGAGGGTACTTATAGATGTGGCAGACGTACATGCACCTCTTGTGACCACATAAGGGTGGGCAGATCATTTATATCTGGCCATTCTGGAGAGGTATTCAACACTAAGGGATGCATTAATTGTAGGAGTACCTACATTGTCTATCTCATTGAGTGCACTTGCTGTTCAAAATCCTATGTAGGTAGAACGACTAGGGATGTTGGTACTAGAATTAGGGAGCATCTATCATATATCTCAGGTGATAAACCATGCTCTGCCCTTTCCAGACATTTTTTGGATGTTCACAATGGAGATGTCACAACTTTCAAATGGCAAGCAATAGAGCAAATCCCTAAGTCCCCTAGGGGAGGGGATAGGCTAACCACCCTATGCAGACAAAAAACCTACTGGATATTCAAACTGAATTGTTTGGTTCCAGTAGGTTTCAACTCTGAACATGATATACTTAATTTTTGGCACAGGTGAATTAAGCCATCAATAGTGCCGGTTAGTATTAGCAGTTGTATTTATACAACTGTGTGATTTATATGCTAAGTTTAATAATACTAAATAATGGCCAGGCTAATTATTTACTGTCAATTCGTTTATTTATAATGATAAATTGGTCTGTTAAATTGTAATATTTATCTTCCCCTCTGATGTTCATCAAATGTGTTCAGAGTAGTACAATAATTATTACTAATGGTAGCTCTTTTGAATATTCATTGTACACTAATCCAGGGTCTATGTTTTGAATTAAAATTATACATAGGTTTTCTTCTCATATCTTTATAATGCATTCAATTTTATTAAGGTGTTTGTCATGTGGCAATTGTTATTAACCAATCACTGTGGTTTTAACCTTTTTTAAGGGTAGTTGCATGTGTGTGTCATTGTGTCTATGATTACGGTCCTGTGTGACCGAAACCGGTCAGACGATTCAGCTTGGCTGCATGTTCTGTCATGTCCTGTTTCCAACTTTTAAATAACATGGATTAAAGATTTGTTCGTTTATGAACTGAGTGAGGATCAGTCATTTTTCTCTTTTTTTAAGGTAAAAGAGCTTTGAACTTTTTTAATTTAGAATAGGGTAGGGCATTTTTTTTATTTTGGGGGGGCTTTGTTATTTTATTAGGGGGCTTAGAGTAGGTGTAATTAGTTTAAAATTGTTGTAATAATTTTCTAATGTTTGTAAATATTTTTTTATTTTTTGTAACTTAGTTCTTTTTTATTTTTTGTACTTTAGTTAGTTTATTTAATTGTATTTATTTGTAGGTATTTTATTTAATTAATTTATTGATAGTGTAGTGTTAGGTTTAATTGTAGATAATTGTAGGTATTTTATTTAATTAATTTATTGATAGTGTAGTGTTAGGTTTAATTGTAACTTAGGTTAGGATTTATTTTACTGGTAATTTTGTAATTATTTTAACTATTTTAGCTATTAAATAGTTATTAACTATTTAATAGCTATTGTACCTGGTTAAAATAAATACAAAGTTGACTGTAAAATAAATATTAATCCTAAAATAGCTATAATATAATTATAATTTATATTGTAGCTATATTAGGGTTTATTTTACAGGTAAGTATTTAGCTTTAAATAGGAATAATTTATTAAATAAGAGTTAATTTATTTCGTTAGATTTAAATTATATTTAACTTAGGGGGGTGTTAGTGTTAGGGTTAGACTTAGCTTTAGGGGTTAATACATTTATTACAGTAGCGGCGAGATTCGGTCGGCAGGTTAGGGGTTAATAATTGAAGTTAGGTGTCGGCGATGTTAGGGAGGGCAGATTAGGGGTTAATACTATTTATTATAGGGTTATTGAGGCGGGAGTGAGGCGGATTAGGGGTTAATAACTTTATTATAGTAGCGGTGCTGTCCGCTCGGCAGATTAGGGGTTAATAAGTGTAGGCAGGTGGAGGCGACATTGTGGGGGGCAGATTAGGGGTTAATAAATATAATATAGGGGTCGGCGGTGTTAGGGGCAGCAGATTAGGGGTACACAGAGATAATGTAGGTAGCGGCGGTTTACGGAGCGGCAGATTAGGGGTTAAAAAAAATATGCAGGGGTCAGCGATAGCGGGGGCGGCAGATTAGGGGTTTATAAGTGTAAGGTTAGGGGTGTTTAGACTCTGGGTACATGTTAGAGTGTTAGGTGCAGACGTAGGAAGTGTTTCCTGATAGACAACAATGGGGCTGCGTTAAGAGCTGAACGCTGCTTTTTTGCAGGTGTTAGGTTTTTTTTCAGCTCAAAATGCCCCATTGTTTTCTATGGGGATATAATGCACGAGCACGTTTTTTAAGCTGGCCGCGTCCGTAAGCACCGCTGGTATCGAGAGTTGCAGTGGTGTTAAATTATGCTCTACGCTCCCTTTTTGGAGCCTAACGCAGTGAAAACCCAGCCATTCTGTGAACTCTAAATACCAGCGGTATTTAAAAGGTGCGGCCAGAAAAAAGCATGCGTAGCTAACGCACCCCTTTGGCCGCAAAATTCTAAATCTAGGCGTATGTGTGCCTAGCTTCTGAATGACTAAAAAGGAAAACTCCATTGATCCAATCGCCTACCAACCGGAAATTACATAGTCAGTCTAATAGCTAATTGGGAACCACAGCGTCACTTGTGTTGTAAATTGACGCAGCCAATCATAAAATAATCGCTGTTGATTCACAATTCTCTCATCATATGTTTCTAGGGAGAAACCCAAATGCAATATTTTCTTCTTACCGCTACAAACTACTTGTCAGATCACAAGTGGAAAAAAACCAGAAACTTATTATTAAACTAATTTTAACATTTTTCAACATATTTGTATTATTGTCACCTACATGGAAAACAACTATACTCAACTGAAGAGAATATTGCAGACTGTAATTGATACTTCACAAGATGTCCCTTCCGATATCTTTGATTTGAACAAAGATGTCTTGATTTGTGCCAACCTTATCAACCTTAAAGACCAACCTTATAAGCCAATAAAGTTCAGTTTGCATTTCACGTATTAAAATGAGAATATCCCTAGATGGATTAGTCGACTGGATGTTAACATGACATTGCATATGGATTCTACTGTGCAACCAATATATTCTGTACATGGATTATATAATGCGCAAAATACATAGGACTAGATTACAAATGAAGCGCTAATTTACCTTGCACCCGTAAAGATGCAAATCTGTCAGTTTATGGGCTCACGTTGAATAACCAGCCATTAAAAGTGACTGGTCAATGCTCCCACGAGCTTGCGGTAGCGAACTTAACCAGAAGTCAGATCTCTGGTTAATTTAATAAATGTCCCCCAATTGCCCAGCAAATAAAGTGTACAGTTCATAAAATAAAAAATAGTATCATCTTTATTTTTTTAATAAAATAACTGCACAAAGCAGTTATAAGCGGTTAAAGTGAGGGGATGTGTGTTGTTAGAAAAAAAAAGGCATTGAAAAGTGCCTTTACATTGCGCTCTGTGAGGACTGTGTTTATACTGTTAATATATATATATATATATATATATATATGTATATGCTTATATCCAGTACATATATATTTATGTGTTATATATATTTTAAATTTGCTACCCAACGCTGCGTGACTTAGCCCAATGGGCTGCGCTACGTTCTTTGCCATGTCTCATGAGTGCAATGCTTCCAAACAATTTGAACGTGAGGTTGTGCTCGCATTTTGCTTAACGTGTGATACCAGCATACATTTGTGTGCGCTGGTACTACTGAGTGGAGCCCAAAAATGCCACTAGCGAAAACGCAATTTTGCGCTCCACTCATAATCTAGCCCATAACTGGTTCATCACCATTTAAACTCAAAGTCATGTTTGCAAATAATCAACTAAATTTAATTTAAATATTAAAATGTATTTAAAAACATAAATCATCAAAAATTGGAGGAGATGGTTTTAACTTTATGTTAATGCTGTTATGTTAATTTTGTGTGTGGAGCTGGGCTAATCAAAACATTTCAATACTTTGTAGCTGTAGCGGATCATGTCCGCTGCACATCGATAAATGCAGACAGTGTTACTCCTATTATCAATTTTTCTTCAGTCTCTTGGTATCTTTATTTGAAAAATCAGGAATATAAACTTAGAAACAGACCCATTTTGGTTCAGCCCCTGGGTAGTGTTTGCTAATTGGTAACTACATTTGGCCACCAATCAGCAAGCCGCTATACAGGTGCTGAACCAAAAATGTGCTGGCTCCTAAGTTTACATTCCTACTTTTTCAAATAAAGATAACAAGAGAACAAAGAAAATTTGATCATAGGAGTAAATTAGAAAGTTGCTTAAAATTGCATACTCTATCCGAATCATGAAAGACAAAATGTGGGTTTCATATCCCTTTAAGGTCTAATGGTTTCTGTATTCATTCATTTCCATTAGTTAAAATGCTTGCCTTCAGAGTGTCGGAGAGCCTAGTTAACCCACTCCTCTTCTTCACAGAGCCCGGCTGCACTAATATGAGGATTTGCACGGAAACTCCCCGGACCTGTACTAAAGAAGAAAGGTTTTCTTTTTGCAGCCCCTGGGATCCAGCATGCTGAAGGTAAGTATAAAGCTACAGGTGAACTGTTTCACCTGTAGCTTTGAAACATTTACATTTGTTTAACGAAAACAAATGTAAATGTTCCAATAATGGTCAGTATTCATTTCATTTTAAAATAGACAAAAAACAAATACGAATATTCAAAGTACAAAGTTTTTTAAATATGCACATGTCTAGTATTAACCCTAACAGTGACCTCCTTTATACTGCAAACAAAACTGTATTTTTATGTCCCTAATACAACCTGTACTGTGACATACCACTTTGTACATATCCTCAACTGATCTGACCAAATCTTTCCTCCGACTGCAAACAAACTAACCGCTCCCAGCTTTACAAAAATAGAAAATGCCTTACTGAAAAGAACAAACTCATTTATCTTGTATTTTATGTAGTTGAAGAGCTATCAGTATTTTTAGATGTGCTAAAAACATGATCTTTTGTGCATCAGAATATTCACAATAGTCTAGATTACAAGTGTAATACAAAATGTGCTAGTGTGTGCTAGTACCACTCAAGTTAAATTAATAGCACTTTTATTTTTGCACTCATTTTGTAATTTAAACGTTATATATAAGTGCGCAAGCAAAAGTCCATGGCTCGCTAACATATGGATGTCAGATAGTGTAAGTGTGCTGAATCCCTCAAGTAATAGACGTCTATAGGGCGGCTCTTAGAAATTCATGTTGGCTATTGCTCAAGCACTAACGCAAAGATGCTCTAAAACAAAGGTGGTCAAATAGTGTATAGCTCTTCACTAACCTTTCTACTAGGATTTTCTATTGAGATATGAGTTTAAATCACAGCACACATACATACTTACACATACATATGTACACACACATATATATATATATATATATATATATATATATATATATATATATATATATATATATATATATATATATATATATATATATAAACAACGTGTGTATGCACTCCCACTAACTCGGCTGTCAGGGTGCTCTCGTAGAGTAATAATCAAAAATTAGAAGTAAGCACTCACTGGTCTTCAGACAACAAAGTCACAAAAAAAATAATTCTTTATTGGGTGCTGTGACGTTTCGAGACTAAGCACAGTCCCTTCCTCTGACAGTGTTACAGTGAAAAAAGCAGCCTTATATAGGCCCCAAACACACTGCCTAAAACCTCAAAACCAATCAAAAGTCCTGTTACATACACACTTACATTGATGTACAAAAATTTGGACGAAATCTGCACCTCAAAGAGTTTTTTAAATCCAATGAAGATACAATGAATGACTTTAGGATTCAGGGGACTTTTGATCCTACATCTACGAATCATACCATCAACACCGTGATTAATTACCACTCTCATCAAATCACAAAGAGACCTAAGGGAAGACGCAGAGACAATCTCACTAAGGAAGAACGGATAGCTTTAGAAGCATTAAAGGAGGATACTTCAATAAAGATCCGTCCTGCGGATAAGGGGGGAGCTGTGGTCATATTGGATGTGGGATACTACAAAATGGAAATCATGAGCCAATTATCCGATCAGTGTACCTACCTCCCCCTCGGTGGTGATCCCACCCTCAAGGTGAAAAAGAGAATAGATATGCATCTTTCCAATTGGACGGAGAAGGGTCTGATGACTCAACAAGATTTTAAGTTCTTGACAATAGAGCATCCGGTGGTACCACTCCTTTACACATTCCCAAAAATTCATAAGAATCTACAGGCACCACCTGGGAGACCCATAGTCTCGGCAAGAGGCTCTTTATTACAACCCCTTGCCCAATTTGTAGACTTTTACCTAAAGCCATTAGTAAAGTCGATGGGTTCCTATATTCAGGACTCAAATGACTTCCTTAAGCGGATTACTAAATTGGAGAACATCGGTACCTCTGATCTGGTAGTGACACTCGACGTATAGAGCCTCTATACAGTTATTCCCCAAGCAACTGTCATCACAGCAGTAATGAACACCCTACAGAGAGCAGCCTATATAGGACCATCAGAAGAAGTCCTGATCACACTTCTCACTATTTGCTTGACTGAAAATTTCTTCCTTATTGACAGCACATTTTATCAACAGATCTCTGGAACGGCAATGGGGTCTAATGTGGCCCCATCGCTAGCCAATTTATACATGGCGGAATATGAAAACACACAGATGGAGGTTTATTACAACGAGAATATGAAATTCTTCTCTCGTTACATTGATGATCTGTTTCTGATCTGGGTTGATGAAGAAGCAACCCTGAACAAGTGGATAGAAGATCTCAATAAATTGGAGAGCACCATTCAGTTTACCCACACGACAGATGCCAATACAGTTGACTATTTGTACGTCAGGGTTTTCAAAACTGATGGAGGCCTAGGGACAACTGTGTTTCGTAAAAACACGAATCGGAATTCACTTCTACATGCTCAAAGTTGTCATCAACCCTCTTAGATCAATAACATTCCAAAAGCACAATATCAAAGAGTCATATGCAGCAACAGGAATGGTGAATTGTGTTCAAAACAACTAGATGAAATGACAGGACGCTTCCTTGACAGAGGGTATAAGAAGAAACTTCTAACGGACATGAGGAACAAAGCCACTATATCCTCAGTTACTGAGGGATCACCTATGCCAAAGATGGACAAGCAACTCACTTTTGTCACCACTTTCTCCCCCAAGAGCTATCATATATCTCAAGCAGTGAAGAATGAATGGAAACTACTAGAGATGGATGCAGCTTAAAGGATGAACTGATGAAAACTGAAATTTGTTCCAACTCAGCTCAACACTCTTGGCTGAAATCTAACAAGAAGGGATGTTATCGCTGTCCTAGCTGCGTAACTTGTAATGGGATGCTGATTGCATTGATCATGTTCCACGCCTGAGAAGAGGAGGTGATAGAGCAAAACTCTTGCTGCAGAAGGAATCCAGGTGGATTTATGAACTGGGGACACTGAGTCCTAGAGGCCTGAATGTACACACTGGCTGGCAGTGTTATCTATAATTATCTATAATTTTATGAGGATCTATTTTCCATCCGTATATATTTGGCACAATGGGGGGGTGTCCCCCCATGGCATATCCACTTTTAAAAATAAAAAATTGATTAAATTGATTATCTGATCAGATAGTTTTGATCAGTCTCTTTGAGAGTCCATGATCTATTGATGTGTGATTGTTTACTCTAACGGTCTCCTAGACGGTATCTGACCCATAAAATATGATCAATTGTTATGTGTTTCCTCTTTCTATGGCTCTGTCTAACATATTGTGTTGTGATTTGTTTTTATCCCTTTTTTAATGTTTTTATGTCACTTTATTCTTGTCTTCAGGGTTCAGGGTCCAGAGTTACACCTAAAGATGGTTCCAATATTATGTATAGAATTTAGGGTGTTTGTTTTTTGTATGAGGTATTTGGTTTTTAAACCCTGTAGGGTTGTTGGTTTGTCAGTGGATTGACATATTCCATCTACTAGAGGGTGTCTGGCATATGGGTATGCAATCCCAATAAAGATTTGGTCTTAATGAATGCAGACCTCATTCGTGTGGTCCAGGGACACTCCAGTAGAGTGGCGTGTGGTACACAGGGGATGCTTGCAGGTCTCAGGTCGGTTCCACCTGGACATTATGTAAAATTATACTGTCCACGAACCCAGGGGGGTTTCACCTATTTAGTTATTCAATTTTGGGTTATATTATTTTTATTTTTTTGATTATCTGTATTTATTTTTCGGAACATAGTTCTGTTGGTTAATGATCTATTGAAGGTTATAATTCGCCTTTCGTAGAGTAGTGATAAATTGGTATCTCACATATCTATATTGTTGGAATATATATATGCTCCAATATGTGGTGTGCTGTTTAGGAAATCCCGGAGCATCTACTGTGATGTCTAATAATCTGCGAGATAGTTGTTAACATATGACAAGTGATGATGGTTTGGTTTCTCTTTGATTGATCTTAGGTAATCGTGATGACCTTTTGTTTTATGCGTGCCTGTGGGCTTAGTAATTTGCGGTGTATGGTGGGATTGAGAAAAGGGTTGAGCATGTAGTGGAGTTTGTCCCATTGTGGTACATAGTGGGTGGCTCTCCCCTGTACTTGCTAGTGTAGCGTGTTCTTTGTTTATTTATTTTTCATTGACAGGTGTGGGTGTTAAGGTACCGCCCCGCAGTGGGTGTGATTTGGTAAAAATAAACAGATGCGATTATGAGTATGTGCGAATATAACACCCGGATAGCGGTAGGTCTAGTCTTCACATATGGGGCTGTTTACTCAACTGGATTTATAACCGGGTATGTGAGAGATTCAAACAGAATGTTTTATTTTCCTGATGTTGTTACTTAGCGATTCACTGTTGACAACTAGCGACTAATGGGCGGAATATGTCTACATCATACCTTGGAGTGATTGCTATTGGACAATCATGTGGCTATTGTGTTTGGACCACAGAAATTGTTTTTAGTGTGTTGGTTTACTTTGTTATTTTGGTTTCACTTTATGTTGCATTTGGAACATTGTTTGGTTTTCCAGCTGGGATTGGGGACCCTGTCAATAAGAAGAATATATTTTATACTTTATCATGAAGCTTTCATGAAACACGTTATTTTCACTTAACCATGTGTTGGCTATCTACCTATCAGATTTTGGTATTTGGGGGTGTGTATGTAACAGGACCTTTGATTGGTTTTGAGGTTTTTGGGAATGTGTTTGGGGCCTATATAAGGCTGCTTTTTTTCACTGTTACACTGTCAGAGGAAAGGAATGTGCTTGGTCCCGAAACATCACAGCACGCAATAAAGAACATTTCTTTTTTGTGACTTTGTTGTCTGAAGACCAGTGAGTGCTTACTTCTAATTTTTTATTTTATATATATATATATATATATATATATATATATATATATATATATATATATATATATATATATATATATATATATATATATACATTTATATCTACACACATACAAATGCGCGCAAATACATCTTTTAGCCCTTCCCAGATCAACACCTTGTCATAAAACAGTGTACTGGTTAGGTCTGGAATAACTGTTCACATGTGATTTCTGTTACTTTAAAGCTGCCTAGATTAGCTATACACTAGTACAAGCTAAAATTAGAATTTAAACAGTGGGGCATTGTGAAATAAATTTGCATATCCTTACCAAGGATCAATTGCTTCAGTGCAAACACTGTTAGTGAAACCTCTCTGTGGAGAAATGTGCATTTATGCTATTGAATGATGTATTATTGCTATACTTGCTTTGGGGTATCTTGTTATTCATCATAATTTTTATTTTATTTTATCTAGTAGTTCCTGATATGTACTAATAGGATTTAAGGTTAATGTTGTAGATAGAAGTCTCTACATCACTCAAGTTGATTTAATGCTTCTTTTAGGTAATATTCTGTATGTATAAAGACTAAAGATCCACCTTTGGCAAAATCAGCAATCACTATAGTCAAAGTCAGCAATCACTGTTGTCAAAATCAGTAATCAGTGTATTTGAATACTTCTGAAGTGCAAATCTTCTCACATAATGTATTTAAATGCACATAGAGCCCTAAAGGATACCATTTGAGAACATTTCTTTTTGATTAAATCTCTAATACTCAATGTAGCAAGGCATTTTGTAAGACATGGTGATGATTGGGAATATATTTTTTCTTTTCAGGGTATAGAATATGTCCTTTATTCCATAAACGAAAGGGATAGGTCAGCACAATAAGACAAAAGATAGATCTGTTGTATTACTTATTTTAGAACATGATGTCCATTGGTTATTAGTTAAATAAATTATAAAAAGAGTTATACTGATTAAAAATATTATGTGTATATTTAATAATGCCATCTCAATTACTTTAAATATATTAGCCAGGTTAAATATATATAATTGGATTTATCTATAGTTAATTTGATTGATTAGCAGCCTTGACTAAATGCCTGTAGCAGCATTAAATGCATTAGTTGATGTGCTGTAACACTTTGTTTCTGCTTGTTAGTTCTAAATAAATTATTGTACTTTTTAAATGTAAAGCCCATCATTTTCATAAAGGGCTTACTACTCAGGTTTTTGGATTACATATCAGGATGGAGTGAGGTACCTGGGAGTAGTATAGTAGCTGCTTGTAGGTCAGTAAATGGCTGGGATCCAATTGTATCCCTGCAGCAGAGGAAGGTCGGTATTATGTTTAAAATGTATATACTGAGTTTTATACGTATGGTATTACATGGTTATATAGATGGTATTATATAGTTATATATTATGTTTGTATATGTGTTATTACATGGTTATATGTTATATATTACTTGGTTATATACCTGGTATTACATGTTTATATATTACATGGTTATATATGTGGTATTACATTTTTATATATTACATGGTTTTATAAATGGTATTACATGGTTATATGTTACATATTACATGGTTATATACGTGGTATTACATTTTTATATATTACATGGTTATGTACATGGTATTACATGGTTATATATTACATGGTTATATACAGTGCCCTCCACTAATATTGGCACCCTTGGTAAATATGAGCAAAGAAGGCTGTGAAAAATTGTCTTTATGTTTAATCTTTTGATCTTTTGTTCAGAAAATACACAAACATACTCTGCTTTTATGGATATCAAACAATTGCAAACACAACACAGGTTTTTCCCCAAAAACATCTTTCTTAAATATACGTGTGGCACAATTGTTGGCACCCTTTTAGTCAATACTTGCTACCTCCTTTTGCTAAGATAACAGCTACATGGCAAGGAATCTTAAACCATTCCTCCATAAAGAATCTCTCCAGATTCTACAAATTTTAAGGTAGATGGTGGTAGACTCCTCAGTTCACCCCACAGGTTTTCTATAGGGTTCAAGTCAAGGGACTGGGATGTCCATGGCAGAACCTTGATTCTTTGGTGAGTAAACACTTTTTGTGTTGATTTTGATGTATGTTTTGGATCAATGGCCTGCTGGAAGATCCAACCACGGCCCATTTTAAACTTTTTTGCAGTCAGGTGTTCATTTAATATCTGTTGATATTTAATAGAGTCCATGATGCCATGTATTCTAACAAAATGCTCAGGTCCTCTGACTGAAAAACAGCCCAAATCATTAAAGAGCCACCACCATATTTAACGGTGGGCATGAGGTACTTTTTCATATGGCTACCTCTCTGTGTGCATAAGGAGATTTGTATAGGCTATTTAAGGTTGTTCATTGTGAATTTTTATGTACATGATTAAGAATCGTTTGATCTGAAATGTATACTCTTTCACAGACTGCAATAAATTGCATATGACTACAGTGCTGCTGTACTCTATTTCTTTGCTACCTCTCTTTGTGCACCAAACCCATCTCTGGTGTTTATTGCCAAAAAGCTATATTTTGGTTTCATTTGACCATAGAACCCGATCCAGTTTGAAGTTCCAGTAGTGTCTGGCAAACTGAAAACGCTTTAGTTTGTTTTTGGATGAGAGTAGAGGCTTTTTTCTTGAAACCCTTGCAAGCAACTTGTGGTGATGTAGGTGACATCAGATTGTAGTTTTGGAGACTTTCTGACCCCAAGACACAACTAACTTCTACAATTCTCCAGCTTTGATCCTTGAAGATTTGGAGATATTTTGGCCACTCACTCAAAGCATTGTCTTCACAGTGCGTTGAGACAATATAGACATATTTCCTCTTCCAAGATGAATCATAAAAATTCCAGTTGTCTGGAACATCTTAATTATTGCCATAATGGTGGAAATGGGCATTTTCAATGCTTTTGATATTTTCTTATAGCCACTTCCCATTTTGTGAAGCTCAACAACCTTTTGCCAAAATTTCACATTTTTTGAAAGGGCTTTATATGTAAGCTCTGTACTTTTGCCAATAACTCAACTAGTCAATAAATCAACTATGTCCTGAAATTCTATTTGGAGTTATTTGCTGATTTTTAAAATCACCAATGATCCAGAAAGCCACTGATTTGTTGTGATGGACAGTCTAAAAGTGTTGCATTCTATGCAATTTTTATTTAAAATTCCCAAAATACAGAAAATAAAAACTTCAAAACCAGCATCTGCTTTTTAGCTTGGCGTTTAATTAAAAGTTTAGCTAATTGCTGTGTAGGGTCTGCCATATGATAATTAAAAGAAGAAGAGTAATATGTAAAGCTACATTACTCATAATCTATGTAGCATTATTCCATTTCATAATGATCACCCACATAAAATAGACATTTGGGGCTCCATGCACAAAACAGCATAAGCTGCTCCGGAGTCCTTGCAGGGCAGGTTCGTACATGTAATCCTGCTTCCTGAAATGTAAGAAGCAGCAGTCATTAGACCATTGCTTCTCACACTCTTTGCCACCTCTGAGGTGGGGAAGAGAAATCACAGAGAGGTCGATCACTCAGAGTGATTGATAGTCCCTTCTCTGACGGGATTTGTCAAAGAAGGGACAGGATTTACACTCTCACTTGAGCATGTAATGATACATACGGACATTGGATCCTGTTCATCTGCGGCCTGTATGCAGTAAAGGTGAGCAGACAACTTCTCAAGTTGAGAAGCTTGTCTGCTTGCCTTTTAGTACATGGAGCCCTTAGTCCATACTATACACATGTGAAATGTGTTCACAAACAAGATCTATATTCAGCTGATCTTCCCTTTATACCGTGCGCAATAAATAAGAGATGTTTTATTAGAATTAAATTATACCCTAGATTCTACCTTTAGCTGCAGTACTGCTGGTTTACTTAGAAAAAAAGTTATAAAAAGTCAATCATTTTAAATGTTAAATGTTAAAGTAATCATATACGTTAAATATAATTTACTATCTTAGATCACCATGGTTCCAAAATTATCAAATGAGTAAAATCAAGTTTGCTATCCCACATAAGTCTAACCTCTAAAGTCATCAAAATGTTAGATACATTTTGTAATCTAAGAAAAATAAAACTCCGAAGGGATAAGTAAAATGTATTTTTTTTTCCCTAAAGGGATACTGAACCCAAAATTTTTCATTCGTGATTCAGATAGAGCATGCAATTTTAAGCAACTTTCTAATTTACTCCTAATAGCAAATTGTCTTTATTCTCTTGGTATCTTTATTTGAAATGCAAGAATGTAAGTTTAGATGCTGGCCCATTTTTGGTGAACAACCTGGGTTGTTCTTGCTGATTGGTGGATAAATTCATCCACCAATAAAAAAGTGCTAAATGACATGACAGTTCTGCTGCATTTACACTGTGGGGCATATTTATAACCTTCAGACTCACCAGAAACACAAGTTATGAAGCAGCGGTCTAAAGATCGCTGCTCCATAACCTGTCCGCCTGCTCTGAGGCGGCGGACAGACATTGCCGCGTTGCACCAGTAGTTCACAATGATAATGCGGCGGACATGACCTGCAATATCAGATCATGTCCACTCGCCACTTGCACATTATTAAATAGGCCCCTGTGTGTTTTCTATTTTATATCACTTTACACTTCTGATTAAAAAGTATTACTTTTAAACTTTGCACTTACTACAGGGTAAGTTACTGGTCATTAAAGGGTTAAAATGATTAGAAAATTTCACAAGACTTGTGAGAGAGCTTCAGGCACCCTGTGAACTCCCCTGTTCATCCCAGGGAGCTGTCTTCTCCCTCCAACATTCGGAAAGTGTCAGTTTTATTTTACAATGCAGCAAATTTAAAGTGCAATGTAATTTGTATATATAAAGAGAAATAACATAATTTATGTAAGAACTTACCTGATAAATTCATTTCTTTCATATTAGCAAGAGTCCATGAGCTAGTGACGTATGGGATATACATTCCTACCAGGAGGGGCAAAGTTTCCCAAACCTTAAAATGCCTATAAATACACCCCTCACCACACCCACAATTCAGTTTAACGAATAGCCAAGAAGTGGGGTGATAAGAAAAAAGTGCGAAAGCATATAAAATAAGGAATTGGAATAATTGTGCTTTATACAAAAAAATCAAAACCACCACAAAAAAGGGCGGGCCTCATGGACTCTTGCTAATATGAAAGAAATGAATTTATCAGGTAAGTTCTTACATAAATTAGGTTTTCTTTCATGTAATTAGCAAGAGTCCATGAGCTAGTGACGTATGGGATAATGATTACCCAAGATGTGGATCTTTCCACACAAGAGTCACTAGAGAGGGAGGGATAAAATAAAGACAGCCAATTCCTGCTGAAAATAATCCACACCCAGAATAAAATTTTAATGAAAAAACATAAGCAGAAGATTCAAACTGAAACCACTGCCTGAAGTACGTTTCTACCAAAAACTGCTTCAGAAGAAGAAAACACATCAAAATGGTAGAATTTAGTAAAAGTATGCAAAGAGGACCAAGTTGCTGTTTTGCAAATCTGATCAACCGAAGCTTCATTCTTAAACGCCCAGGAAGTAGAAACTAACCTAGTAGAATGAGCTGTAATCTTTTGAGGCGGAGTGTTACCCGACTCAACATAGGCATGATGAAATAAAGATTTCAACCAAGATGCCAAAGAAATGGCAGAAGCTTTCTAGTCATTTCTAGAACCGGAAAAGATGACAAATAGACTAGAAGTCTTTCGGAAAGACTTAATAGCTTCAACATAATATTACAAAGCTCTAACAGCATCCAAAGAATGCAATGATTTCTCCTTAGAATTCATAGGATTAGGACATAATGAAGGAACCACAATTTCTCTACTAATGTTGTTAGAATTCACAACCTTAGGTAAAAAATTCAAAAGAAGTTCGCAGCACCGCCTTATCCTGATGCAAAAATCAGAAAAGGAGACTCACAAGAAAGAGCAGATAATTCAGAGACTCTTCTGGCAGAAGAGATGGCCAAAAGAAACAAAACTTTCCAAGAAAGTAATATAACGACTAAAGAATGCATGGGTTCAAAAGGAGGAGCTTGAAGAGCCCCCAGAACCAAATTCAAACTCCAAGGAGGAGAAATTGACTTAATGACAGGTTTTATACGAACCAAAGCTTGTACAAAACAATGAATATCAGGAAGATTAGCAATCCTTCTGTGAAAAAGAACAGAAAGAGCAGAGATTTGTCTTTCAAGAAACTTGCGGACAAACCTTTATCTAAACCATCCTGAAGAAATATAAGTCTTCCAGACTCTATAATATATCTCTCTAGATACAGATTTACGAGCCTGTCACATAGTATCAATCACAGAGTCAGAGAAACCTCTTTGACCAAGAATCAAGAGTTCAAACTCCACACCTTAAAATTAAGGTTTTGAGATCCTGATGGAAAAAAGAACCTTGAGACAGAAAGACTGGTCTTAACGGAAGAGTCCACAGCTGGCAAGAGACCATCCGGACAAGATCTGCATACCAAAACCTGTGAGGCCATGCTGGAGCTACCAGCAGGACAAACGAGCATTCCTTTAGAATATTGGAGAATACCCTTGGAAGAAGAACTAGAGGCGGAAAGATATAGGCAGGATGACACTTGTAAGAAGAGATAATGCATCCACTGCCTCCGCCCGAGGATCCCTGGATCCGGACAGATACCAGGGAAGTTTCTTGTTTAGATGAGAAGCCATCAGATCTATTTCTGGGAGTTCCCACATTTGAACAATCTGAGGAAATACCTCTGGGTGAAGACCATTCGCCCAGGTGCAACGTTTGGCGACTGAGATAATCCGCTTTCCAATTGTCCATACCTGGGATATGAACCGCAGAGATTAGACAGGAGCTGGATTCCGCCCAAACCAAAATTCGAGATACTTCTTTCATAGCCAGAGGACTGTGAGTCCCTCCTTGATGATTGATGTATGCCACAGTTGTGACATTGTCTATCTGAAAACAAATTAACAACTCTCTCTTCAGAAGAGGCCAAGACTGAAAAGCTCTGAAAATTGCACGGAGTTTCAAAATATTGATCGGAAATCTCACCTCCTGAGATTCCCAAACCCCTTGTGCCGTCAGATACCCCCACACAGCTCCCCAACCTGTAAGACTTGCATCTGTTGAGATTATAGTCCAGGTCGGAAGAACAAAGAAGCCCCCTGAACTAAACGATGGTGATCTGTCCACCATGTCAGAGAGTGTCATATAATCGGTTTAAAGATATTAATTGAGATATCTTTGAGTAATCCCTGCACCATTGGTTCAGCATACAGAGCTGAAGAGGTCGCATGTGAAAACGAGCAAAGGAGATCGCATCTGATGCGGCAGTCCTAAGACCTAAAATTTCCATGCATAAAGCTACCAAAGGGAATGATTGTGACTGAAGGTTTTGACAAGCTGAAATCAATGTTAAACTTCTCTTGTCTGACAAGGACAGAGTCATAGACACTGAATCTATTCTAGAAACCTAAAAAGGTTACCCTTGTCTGAGGAATCAATGAACTGATTGGTAAATTGATCCTCCAACCATGAACTTGAAGAAACAACACAAGTCGATTCGTATGAGATTCTTCGAAAATGAGAAGACTGAGCAAGTACCCAGATATCGTCCAATAAGGAAATACCAAAACCCTGTTCTCTGATTACAGAAAGAAGGGCACCGAGAACCTTTGAAAAAAATTCTTGGAACTGAGGCTAGGCCAAACGGTAGAGCCACAAAACTGGTAATGCTTGTCTAAAAAGAGAATCTCAGACACTAAAAGTGATCTGGATGAATCGGAATATGCAGATACACATCCTGTAAATCTATTGTAGACATATAATGCCCTTGCTAAACAAAAGGCAGGACAGTCCTACAGTAACCATCTTGAATGTTGGTATCCTTACATAACGATTCAATATTGATAGATCCGGAACTGGTCTGAAGGAATTGACCTTCTTTGGTACAATGAAGAGATAAAATAAAACCCCAGCCCCTGTTCCAGAACTGGAACTGGCATAATTACTCCAGCCAACTCTAGATCTGAAACACATTTCAGAAATGCTGAGCCTTTGCTGTGTTAACTGGGACACGGGAAAGAAAAAAATCTCTTAGCAGGAGGCCTTAACTGAAGCCAATTCTGTACCTTTCTGAAACAATGTTCTGAAACCAGAAATTGAGAACGGAATTGATCAAAATTTCTTTGAAGAAAACGTAATCTGCCCCATACCAGCTGAGCTGGAATAAGGTCCGCACCTTCATGGGTACTTAGGAGCTGGCTATAGGTTTTCTATAAGGCTTGGATATATTCCAAACTGGAAATAGTTTCCAAACTGATACCGCTCCTGAGGATGAAGGATCAGGCTTTTGTTCCTTATTGTGAGGAAAGGAACGAAAATGATTATTAGACCTAAATTTACCTTAGATTTTTTATCCTTTGGCAAAAAAGTTCCCTTCCTTCCAGAAACAGTTGAAATAATAATTTATTACCCTGGAAAGAAAAGGAAAGCAAAGTTGACTTAGAAGACATATCAGCATTCCAAGTTTAATCCATAAAGCTTTTCTAGCTAAAATAGCTAGAGACATATACCTGACATCAACTCTAATGATATCAAAAGATGGTATCACCAATAAAATTATTAGCATGTTATAGAATAATAATAATGCTATAAAATTATGATCTGTTACTTGTTGCGCTAAAGCTTCTAACCAAAAAGTTGAAGCTGCGGCAACATCCGCTAAAAATATAGCAGGTCTAAGAAGATTACCTGAACATAAGTAAGCTTTTCTTAGAAAGGATTCAATTTTCCTATCTAAAGGATCCTTAAATGAATTACTATCTGCCGTAGGAATAGTAGCACATTTAGCAGGAATAGAGACAGCCCCATAATCTTAGGGATTTTGTCCCAAAAAAACTCTAATCTGTCAGATGGCACAGGATATAATTGCTTAAACGTTTAGAAGGAGTAAAAGAATTACCCAAATTATTCCATTCCCTGGAAATTACTTCAGAAATAGCATCAGGGAGATTAAACACTTCTGGAATAACTACAGGAGATTTAAAAACCTTATTTAAACGTTTAGATTTAGTATCAAGAGGACCAGAATCCTCTATTTCTAATGCAATTAATACTTCTTTAAATAAAGAACGAATAAATTCCATCTTGAACAAATACAAAGATTTATCAGCATCAACCTCTGCGACAGAAACCTCTGAACCGGAAGAACCATTATCAGTATCAGAATGATGATGTTCATTTAAAAATTCATCTGAAAAAAGAGAGGTTTTAAAAGACTTTTATGTAAACTAGAAGGAGAAATAACAGACATAGCCTTCTTAATGGATTTAAAAAATAAATCTCATATGTTTATCAGGAACACTCTGAAAATTAGATGTTGACGGAACAGCAACAGGTAATGTAACAGTACTAAAGGAAATTTTATCTGCATTAATAAGTTTGTCATGACATGCAATACAAACAACAGGTGGAGAAACAGATATCAAAAATTATAGCAGATACACTTAGCTTGGTAGCTCCAGCACTAGACAGCGATTTTCCTGTAGTATCTTCTGACTCAGATGCAACGTGAGACATCTTGCAATATGTAAGAGAAAAAACAACATATAAAGCAAAATTGATCAAATTCCTTAAATGACAGTTTCAGGAATGGGAAAAAAATGCCAAAGAACAAGCTTCTAGCAACCAGAAGCAATGAAAAAATAAGACTTAAATAATGTGGAGACAAAAGCGACGCCCTTATTTTTTAGCGCCAAATAAGACGCCCACATTATATGGCGCCTAAATGCTTTTGGCGCCAAAAATGACGCCACATCCGGAACGCCGACATTTTTGGCGCAAAATAACGTCAAAAAAATGACGCAACTTCCGGCGACACATATGACGCCGGAAACGGAAAAGAATTTTTGCGCCAAAAAAGTCCGCGCCAAGAATGACGCAATAAAATGAAGCATTTTCAGCCCCCGCGAGCCTAACAGCCCACAGGAAAAAAAGAATAAAATTTTTGAAGGTAAGAAAAAATGATTAATTCAAATGCATTATCCCAAATATGAAACTGACTGTCTGAAAAATAAGGAAAGTTGAACATTCTGAGTCAAGGCAAATAAATGTTTGAATACATATATTTAGAACTTTATAAACAAAGTGCCCAACCATAGCTTAGAGTGTCACAGAAAATAAGATTTACTTACCCCAGGACACTCATCTACATGTTTGTAGAAAGCCAAACCAGTACTGAAACGAGAATCAGCAGAGGTAATGGTATATATAAGAGTATATCGTCGATCTGAAAAGGGAGGTAAGAGATGAATCTCTACGACCGATAACAGAGAACCTATGAAATAGACCCCGTAGAAGGAGATCACTGCATTCAAATAGGCAATACTCTCCTCACATCCCTCTGACATTCACTGCACGCTGAGAGGAAAACCGGGCTCCAACTTGCTGCGGAGCGCATATCAACGTAGAATCTAGCACAAACTTACTTCACCACCTCCATCGGAGGCAAAGTTTGTAAAACTGAATTGTGGGTGTGGTGAGGGGTGTATTTATAGGCATTTTAAGGTTTGGGAAACTTTGCCCCTCCTGGTAGGAATGTATATCCCATACGTCACTAGCTCATGGACTCTTGCTAATTACATGAAAGAAATACAAAATTAGAAAGAGAAAGGGGCGCCCCTTTCTCTTTAGGATTTAAATCCTCAAGGTGAATTGAGATCGTTCTCCACAAGTGGAGCTGCCTTATACCTTTCCAAAATTGGTTTTCACCTTTGAATCACATCTTCATAATTGAACTTTGATCACAAATATATGGACTTTATTCACAAATAATTTTTACATTGTAATAAAAATGATGTGTATTGAAACCACATTTGTCTTTTTTTGTTCATTTTTTAACACTGACCCATTTTTTATTAACTTTTTTCATTAATTTCTTTCAATATTTTATTATCTGCAATACATTTCACCAGTGCGCCACCTTCCTAGGTTAGTTTTTAGAAATATACAAAGTATGATCCTAATTTGTTAAAGTAACACAGAAGTGTAACAACATTCTCATATCACACAGTGCTGCATTGCACTGGGTTTGTCTCTCCTTCATGGATAGAAATGAGAGATCTCGCAATGCTGGAGTTCCGCTCTTTTTCTTTTGAAAATTCAGCGAGTTCAGCCTTTGAATATCAGGGCCTAAGTACTATTGCATTGTCTTTTTTCATGCATTTGTTGATTGTGCAAATCTGCTGGTCCTTTAAAACAATCATGGAACTCCTATTGAACGCCTATATATTTGCTAGGTGTTTGATCTCCATTGTTAATTAAATAAAAAAAACAAAAAAAAAACTTAATAACAAACCTATATGAGCTGGGGGATTGTGGGTATATTGTACATGTAGGGATAGATTTCAAGTGGCACAAAACTTTTTTTTTTGTGCAGGGCTAGATTCCAAGTGGCACAAAACTTTTTTTTTTTTTGCAGTTAAGCTTTTAACACTAGTCAGGTTGCGTTCGTATTACAAGTTCCAAAAAAATTTATTTTGTGCTAGCGGTAACCCGAATAGTGCGAAAATCCTAACTTAAGTTTACACGTTCAATGGAGAAAAAAAAGTAGAAAAGAAAACTAACACTCAAGATCGCGCAAACACAATCACATTTTTGCATTCCCCATGGAAGTCAATAAAGACATATATATACATATATATTAATGTTTTTATATGTGTATATATGACTGTAAATACATATATACACATATAAATACATTGATATATATATGTACACATATATAAACATATATATATATATATATATATATATATATATATACTGTATATATATATATATATATATATATATATATATATATATATATATATATATATATATATATATAAGTTTATTAAGGTAATAATTACCTTAATAAAGTCATTGAAACAGAAAGTGCCTTCTTTGCAACTTGGAGTATTATTTTTATTAGAAGTGCACCCCGGGGGATGTTATATATGGAGTGCAGGTTCCCCTTTTATATATATATATATATATATATATATATATACAAATACATATATAGGAATGTATTTGTATGTGTCTAAATGTTAAAACCATTTGTCTGCAATTTTTTTAACACCGAGATCTCATATTTTTGAGCCCTTATAACTTTTTTGTGCAATTTTAAAAAAAAAATTGTTTTATTAGACAGTGTTAATATGAGTGTAAGTGTACTTTGTAATGTATTTTTTTATTGTTTTGTGCAACTTTTTTATTTTGGAAAACAGTTAACCCCAGCTCTGAGATCACAATAATGATTGAAACGCAAAAGTCGATTTCACTCAACTTGTTATATCAGCGCGATGAAAACGGCTTGTGAAAAGACGATATCGCTTGCTCAAAACCATTTGCGCCTCACTTGTAAACTAGCCCGTAGTGTCTTATTTGTCTTTATTTTACTGTATAATATTATATTATGTATTTACAGTAAGTTTGTTTATAAATAAACGTGTTTCTAGCTTTTGCCGTGTTCTTTTTTTCTTGTACGGGAAATTAATATCCCACAGAAGTCAATAGCCACAGCCTTTTCATTTTATCAAAGAGTGCTTTTTTTAGCTTTGCACTGTGTGAAAAGTTTTTTGGAATTAATGGCTTTTTTCAATTTTTATTTGTATAGCCACTGTCCTGCACACATTTTAGCACTGTAACAAAATATTCTAGATTAATAATAGATTTGTCACAGTGTGGCCGCATTAGAAGTAAACCCGTTAAAGGGATACTTTCTTTCATGATTCAGATAGAGCATGCAATTTTAAGCAACTTTCTAATTTACTCCTATTGTCAATGTTTCTTTGTTCTCTTGCTATCTTTATTTTAAAAGCAGGAATTTAAATCTTAGCAGCCAGCCCATTTTAGGTTCAGTACCATGGATAGCACTTGCTTATTGGAGGCTTACATTTACACACCAATAAGCAAGCATAACCCAGGTTCTCAACCAAAAATGGTCCGGTTCCTATGCATCGCATTCCTGCTTTTTAAATAAAGATAACAAGAGAACAAAGAAAAATTGATAATAGGAGTAAATTAGAAAGTTGCTTAAAATTGCATGCTCTATCTGAATCATGAACAAAAAATATTTGGGTTTAGTGTCCCTTTAACTACTGTGTAAACTTACTTTGATACTTGTCTATTACAACCACACTATACCAAATGTGATTTTAAAATAGAACGTTTGGTAAAGTGCAATTGTAATAGAAAAGTATCAAAGTAACTGAACCTTCAGAGCAATTCAGAGTACATTAGGTAACAAGCATTAAAGTTTTAAACATATACACACATACAATGTTTACCTGCATAAATGACAATAAAATAATGCTTTAATGTCAATTATTAGTGTAAAAATTTAGTGTGCACATTTATTTACAATTAGACAATAACTACAAAATCATTTTCTTCATTTCATAATCCCTATTTATCAAAACTTTCAAGAAAACTTGATAGAAATTGAATAATGCAGTTCATTCAAATAATGCCAGATAGCCGTAATAGACGTTTGTGCCAAGTTTTAAATAGCAGGCAGAATAATGTTGTGTAATGTGCATCAGCTTATGAATTAAACTATGTCAATAGAGATATTGCACAATTTATATGCATATAACTAAGTCTACTTCTTTGTGCAGCATTAGTATTAGTAGGAAAAAATGTACCAAAGTATAGAAAGCTGCAGAGAACAATTAATAACTTAACACCCCCTTTTGCTTCTTAATATTTAGTCATTTTTACCTACTTACCTGCAGAAATATACTAAATCTTGTCTGTGACGTCTACTTTTCATCAACAAAGTATTTACATGCAGGTGCAAATAGATTCTCCTGACATATACTAAATGGCCAAAAGTAAGTGAACATTCCCACTAATTAATCAGAGCTCAGGTGTTTAGTTTACCCCCATTGCTACCAGGTGGATAAAATCCAGCACATAGCAATGAAATCGCCATAGACAAACATTTTCAGTACAATAAGTCATACTGAAGTATTCAGTGACTTCAAACATGGCACTCTCGAGCGTAAACTTTGTTGAAAGTAAGCTTTTTGCGAGCATTGGCTAGTGCACATATTACAAGTTAAAAGTAAAAAGTTTGTGCACAAGTGAAACCCGACACGCGTTATTTTATTTCACCATAGACTTCAAAGGAGAGAGCAGAAGCAAAAAACTAACACTATTGCTTGCGCGCTAACCCGACAGGAGTAAATTAGAAAGTTGAATGTCAGTTTTGCATTGCCTGAGGAAACGACCAGTCTATCCAGTCGAAAAACACGTTGCAGTAATACAGACAATAAAAGCTTCTTTTAATTAAAAATTTTGGAAGTTGTCGTTACATATACATTTTTAGAGCTGGGACCGAGCTCAAGAGATTTGGAGATCCAGCTGACTAACGAGTCTGACCTGTATACTGGTCACTGCTGAGCACTAGTCTGCCCGCTGGCATCTGTCAAGAGTACAGTGCAATACATCCTGAGCCGGGACTGAGCTAAAGGGATTGGAGATCCAGCCGACTAACGAATTCGACCAGTATACTAGCCACTGTTGAGTGCTAGCCTGCCCGCTGGCACCGGTCATTAGTGCGGTGCAATACATTCTGGTAAGCCTTTTCACTTCTCCTCTCAAGCGGTTTTATCCAGACTTATTCACACTATGAGGCGCCCTCTTTTTTGTCTTTGATTAAATCGGATAGGTACCTTGAACACAGGCTTAGAGAGAGGATTATGGTCCACTCCATCCCAACTCTCCAGAAAATGGATGGAACCCAGACTTCTAATCCTCAAGATATAGCGGACATCTTTGCTACATTTTATGATAGACTTTATGACAGTAAAAAAGTTATGGAGACAGACCAGACTACACAACTGCTGACCCAATTCTTACAGAGAGCCAAACTTAACCGTATTAGTGCAGCAGATAAAGCAACATTTAATGCTGAAGTCTCCACACATGAGATTCTTAATGTCATAAAAGATCTAAATGTAGTCAAGGAGGCGGGGCTGGATGGTCTGACAGGAGAGTATTATAAACTATTTAAGGTAGAACTGATACCACATATAAAGAAATTCTGTGACAACATTATGCAGGGGACTGAGATACCAACAGATATATTGAGAGCGAAAACAGAGGTAATTCCAAAACCTGGTAAGAATCCAAAACTCTGCCAGAGTTACAGACCAATCTCCCTGATCAATTAGGATATTCAAATCCTAACAAAAATACTGGCGAATAGACTCAAAAAAATAATATCAAAATTAGTTCACTCTGATCAGGTGGGATTTGTCACAGATAGGGAAGCCCCTGACAATGTAAGGAGGACAGTGGTACTGACGGACTATCTGGTGGAGACCGGGACGCCTTCTCTGCTTCTCTCATTGGACGTGGAGAAGGCGTTTGACAGAGTGGACTGGACATACATGTTTAGAGTATTGACTGAAATGGGTTTTGAGGGGACGTTTATGAGAGCGATCAGGGGAATATATTCGACACCGACAGCTACAATTGGGGCGGCGGGCTTTCAATCTAGACCTATAGACATCCTAAACGGCACCTGACAAGGATGCCCGCTACCCCCATTGTTATTTGCCCTATGTATAGGACCTTTAGCCTCCTGTATTAGAGCATCACCAGACATTGCAGGAGTTAAAATAAAAGAATCACAGTACAAATTATCATTATTTGTGGACAATGTAATTCTGACACTTACCAAGCCCCTGATCTCCCTTCCTAACATATAAGATTTGACAAGAGTTTTCAGATATATCGGGATACAAGATCAATCATGATAAATGTGAAGCCTTACCCCTGGCCATTCCTCCACATACTAAAAATCTTATAGAAGCTAATTTTGATTTCACTTGGGCGAAACAGTCCCTAACATATTTAGGAGTTAAACTGGCAGACTCTTTTACAAAGCTCTCCCAGTTAAAGTGCCTCTTTCAGACTTACAAAAATTACAATCAGGCTTACACTCTTTTTTAAGCAAGGATAGCTTTCCACATATTAACCCAACACAGACAAATAGGAGGAGTAGGAGTTCCCAATCTCACAGGTTACTACCAGGCAGCTAGACTAGCCCAGGCAACATTTCTAACTAAACCAACACAATACGTGGTTTGGGTGAAAATAGAGGCTGACTTTTTGCAATGTGACATCCCAGAAGACATTCTTTGGATGCAGAAACCCAGGAGGGATGACACTCCCTATAGCTCTCCTGTCACCTTTACCCTTATTTTCGTGGCGGGTGAAATGCCAGGTAGAGCGTCTTCGCTCCTTTACGGAGTAACTTGTGTGATGGATAATGCGTGATCGGCAGCGTCTGATGTCACAGCTCCGTTTCAATGTAGCATCCAGGTGCTATTTGCTCCATACAATTAAGTGCAGATGAACACTATCCGCTATATTGGGCATTATTAATTGTATGGAGCAAATAGCACCTGGATGCTACATTGAAACGGAGCTGTGACGTCAGACGCTGCTGATCACGCATTATCCATCACACAAGCTACTCCATGAAGGAGCGAAGACGCTCTACCTGGCATTTCACCCGCCACGAAAATAAGGGTAAAGAATTCCCCCACAGAGTAACGAACGCCACAGACAACCAGGTACCAACTCTGACTTTGTCCCTTTGAGTGATATATATCTGCTGAAATTTCACATCTGTTTAACATTACTTTATAGACTGTGGAACAAAGGAAAATTTTACTTTTATCATTGTTTTTTACCGGAACTACAACAGTAACCCATTTTACTTGTGACATATGTTTGCTGCTACTAACATCGGACATTTATTTACTGCTTAAACATTCGCTATTCTTTTTAGTTCAATCAGTTCTCTTTTATAACATTAACATTGCTACCACTTACTAATTTGCTACATCCATATGGTTTGAAGTGTAGATCTAATATTATGTTCCTTCTGAAGCTGGAAACTATATGCTAAGAGCAGGCTTTATTTTTTATTTGCTTTTAACACTTCATTTGTTTGGGGAGACGTCCCTTATACATAAATTCATTCTTTTATGAGAATTTTATATTGTAATAATCAGTTTGAATTTTATATTTTAATAAATATTTGTAAAATTGTTTAATACTGAAAGTTTTGATATTTTGTAGCTGTAGGCGCCCTCTCTATACCCCACTCTTCTTCCATATGCTATTTGTTTAGACAATTGTTAGGGATATTGTCTCTTAGAGAGGAGTTTAATATCATAATACCTTAGCGCATACACTCCTCCACTATTCGAATGTACCCCGAGTCTAACACCCCTAATCTGCCACCCCCGACACCACCTCCACCTACATTATACTTATTAACCCCTAATCTGCCACCCCCGACACCGCCGACACCTACATTATACTTATTAACCCCTAATCTGCCACCCACGACACCGCCACCACCTACATTATACTAATTAACCCCTAATCTGCCGCCTGACAAAGCCGCCACCTACATAAAGTTATTAACCCCTATCCCGCCACTCCCGGGGCCCACCACAACTAAATAAATGTATTAACCCCTAAACCCCTGGCCTCCCACATCACTAGCACTTACTAAACCTATTAACCCCTAAACTGCCAGCCCCCCACATCGCCATAAACTAAATTAAACTATTAACCTCTAAACCTAACAACCCGCTAACTTTATATTAAATATTAACTCATCCCTATCTTATAATAAATTTAAACTTACCTTTAGATTTAAATTAAACTATATTAAACTATTAATTAATCTACCCTAACTGTTATACTAAAATTATATTAAATTAGCTGGGTCAATGTTTGGATTATTGTATACTCTAATATATATTAAGGGGCCCATACGAACAGTATGCTAAGGAATTATTTGGGGATGTGAATTTAACTCTTTAAGTGACATGCCCCGTACGTAGATTTTATTACTTTTAGCTAACCTTACAGCCAACTATTATGTGAAACTAGCCATCTGCTAGATTGAATGCCCCTAGAGTCCATAATTGAGTGCCTTTTGAAGCTCCCGGCTACACACAAGGTTAAATGAGAATGTCCCCTGGACATTATTGTAGTCCCCCCCATAAAATACATATTCGCTAGGCATATAAGAGAGCGCATTTATGGAATGAGTATCTTAACTGTACAATCTATCTGATGACGGGAAAATCATTATCAGGCCTGGATCCGCCCCCCACACATTAGTGTGGCAAGGGATAAATAATTTGTCCCTCATACTCCCTTTTAGCAGAGTGAAGTAGTCTCTGCTCTGTCCGTATAGTCTGGGTCTTAGTTTGTATTTAAAGTAGTGTGAAGATGGCTCACCGGATCTTATTACTGATAGTTCCAGTATAACCATTTTTACGTGTCTTAACACCAGAAGTTAGCCTATCCCTTCAACTTTCAACATAACTTGTACCCTATATATTTATACACTAAAGTTTGTGAATTGAGACAGTGATGGTCAAGATTTGAGTGTATTCAGATGCGACAAATGCAGGTGTTCTCAATGTGAAAACTCTTTACTTGTGTTACTCTGTGCCTGTCACTGTAACAGTAAAGTGAACAACTCTATTGTCATTTATTTTAGCGCTTAGACCAATCCACGACCACTCATATAGGATCAACTTGTATCAGTATATTACTTATAGATCACACATGTCACTATGTTATATAATGTAATGTCTAAATTATTATTGTAGAAGTTTAGTTGGGATCAGTTTGAGTCTGCAGTTATTCCTGACTTTTTATACGGTGTTATTGTATTAATAATGTGCCTTCAACTATATTCTAGAATTCAGATCCCTTGAGTGGATCTCTGTTCCATTGAGGACGCTACGCAGATTTATCAATAAAATGAGGTGAAATGTTGTAGGGTAACATTTGGAACCGATTAGGCGAGATGTAACCTCCTAGTTAATAGTGATATTTGATTTTGTACTCAGTGTCTCTTGCATAACTGTACTTGTGTTGCTGCCCTTCAACTTGTAACTGTTCTGTGTATGTTTTCATCGCCTCAATAAAAATATAAAATAAAATAAAAAATAAATTATATTAAACAATGTTAAACTAATTAATTTAATCTACCCTAACTATTATAATAAAATTACATTAAACTATATTAAACTACTAATTAACCTACCCTAACTTTTATAATAAAATTACATTAAACTATATTAAACTAATAATTAACCTACCCTAACTATTATACTAAAATTACAATAAACTACAAATTAAATTAACTATATTATATATTTAAACACCTAACCCTACTCAAATAATTTTAATCTACACTAAAAAAATTTAAAGTTACAAAAAACTAACAACCAAGTTACAAAAAATAACAAACAGTAAGTTACACAAAAAAATAAACAAAAAATAAAAAAGAAATTATCAAAGATTTAAACTAATTACACCTAATCTAAGGGCCCTATGAAAATACAAAAAGCCCCCCCAAAATAAAAAAAACCTAACCTACAATAAACTACAAATAGCCCTTAAAAGGGCCTTTTGTGGGGCATTGCCCCAAAGAAATCAGCTCTTTTACCTGTAAATAAAAAATACAAACAACCCCCCAACAGTAAAACCCACCACCCACACAACCAACCCCCCAAATAAAATCCTAATCTAAAAAAACCTAAGGTCCCCATTGCCCTGAAAAGGGCATTTGAATGGGCATTGCCCTTAAAAGGGCATTTAGCTCTATTGCAGCCAAAACCCTAATCTAAAACTAAAACCCACCCAATAAAACCTTAAAAAATCCTAACACTAACCTCAGAAGATTCACTTACAGTTTTGAAGATCCTACATCCATCCTCCAAGAAGCCGGCAGAAGTCTTCATCCAAGCGGCCAAAGTCTTCATCCAAGCCCTCAGAAGTCTTCACCCAGACAGCATCTTCTATCTTCATCCATCCGGCGCGGAGCAGCTGCATCTTCAAGACATCCGACACGGAGCAGATTACAAGTGGAGTGCTAATGATAGTGCACAACGTGATATTACAAGTCGATGGTAAATCCCAATTACCAGAGAAGTGTTAGTGAGGCCTACAGTACATTTCTTTAATGCAACCTATACTTTCAACGGATATTGCAAACGCGCTAAATAGTGCTCATATTACAAGTTAAAAGTTATAGGTTGTGCTCAAGATAAAATATTTATCTCAACTTGATACCTGGGGGTAAATTTATCATGGTGAGGACAGACATGATCCGCTATAGCGCATCATGTCCGCCGCACATCGATAAATGCCGACAGGCCGCTAGCAGGGACAATCAACCCGATTGTATTTAATCTGGCTGACTGCTGTTCGTCACCTCAGAGCCGGTGGCAGATGAGTTAAGGAGCAGCAGTCTTAGGACCGCTGCTTCTTAACTTCCGCTTCAGGCGGAACTGAAGCGGAGTGGGTCAGAGGCAGCATCCACTGCTTCATAAATCGACCCCTTAAAGTAAAGTGTAATATTGATAAAAGAGGATTTAAAAAGGGATGTGTGTATGTCTCTCTCTCTCTATATATATATCCAAAGGAAAAAAAGTAGATGGCTCCAGCACTGTTTCATAATGAAACAGTGCTGGAGCCATCTACTTTTTTTCCTTTGGATTTATATATTGGAGGTGAGCAGGACCCTCTGGCTACCTTGCACTCTGTTACCTATTCCTGAACTGTTGACTGGTGCTGGACCTATTGCTTTTTCTTGTATATATATATATATATATATATATATATATATATATATATATATATATATATATATATATATATATATATACATATATATATATATATATATATATATATATATATATATATATACATACTGTATGTGTGTGTGTGTGCATACATGTGTATTTATGTGTTTATAAGTGGAAATATTTATGTACACACATATATACATATATACTGTATATACACACACACACACACACAAACTTTTGAGTTCTTACCACTCAAATACCTTGCAACATGCAACAACATTTTTAATATGTTTTAAGGCGTTTTGAACAGAAATACTTTAAATTCCTATGTTCTTCACTTAGAAAAAGTCTTCTGTCATATAGTCAAGCCAGACTTAAAATAGTGGACAAGCTGCATTTCTGGATCTTCAATTTTATGAAAGTATCCTTGTCTTTTTGTATTTTATTATAAATTATCACAGTTTTTACATATTATGGGCTAGATTACGAGTGGAGCTCTGTTGTTAGCGTGAGGAGCATAAAATTAATCACAAGATTTTATGCTCAAATCCATAATACAAGTGGCGCAGTGTTTAAATTACTGCAAAATCATCTATGCAAACTTGCAGTAAATTATGCTCCCAATATTTTCAATGGGCATCAAGTGGCAATGTCCGCTTGTATTGCAAGTTGAAAGTATATGTGATTGCTCAAACACAGTCGCATTTAAAGCTCAAACTTTTCACGAAACTTAAAGGGACACTGTACCCAAATTTTTTCTTGTGTAATTCAGAAAGAGCATGCAATTTTAAGCAACTTTCTAATTTACTCCTATTATCAATTTTTCTTCGTTCTCTTGCTATCATTATTTGAAAAAGAAGGCATCCAAGCTTTTTTTTGGTTTCAGTACTCTGGACAGCACTTTTTTATTGGTGGATGAATTTATCAACCAATCAGCAAGGACAACCCAGGTTGTTCACCAAAAATGGGCCGGCATCTAAACTTACATTCTTGCATTTCAAATAAAGATACCAAGAGAATGAAGAAAATATGATAATTGGAGTAAATTAGAAAGTTGCTTAAAATTTCATGCTCAATCTGAATCACGAAATAATTTTTTTGGGTACAGTGTCCCTTTAAGTGTTTGTATAAAGAGTTTTGCTGGAGGAAACAGTTGCACTAAACTACACTATTATCCCCTACCACATAGGGCACTGCAAAGTATCCCACTACACTATTATCCCCTAAAACCACAACATAGCTCACCTTAAAGTACCCCACTAAACAATTAACCCCTAAACCACCACAGAGTACACCACTACACTATTATCCCCTAAAACCACAACATAGCTCACCTTAAAGTACCCCACTAAACAATTAACCCCTAAACCACCACAGAGTACACCACTACACTATTAACCCCTAGACTGCCACATAGCCCACCGCAAAGTACCCTACTACACTATTAATCCCTTAACTGCCACAACCTCCCAAAACACCCACTAACATCTAAACCCCCTTACAAGCTAACAACCCTAACCTAACACCCCCTAACTTACCCCCCAAAAAAAACTAACATTACATGGGAAAAATACTACCATTACAGAAAATAAAAAACCTACCATTACAGAAAAAAAATAACAAAAAAGGGCTTTTTGTAGAGCATTGCCCTAAAGTGATTAAGCTTTTTTCACAAAACAAAAAATACTACCACATTCTACAATACAAGTAACCCCCACCCCCAAAATACTACTGAAAATGGCATTTTGTTGGGCATTGCTCTTAGGGCATTTAGCTTTTTTGCTGCCCAAAAAGAAAAGAAAAGAAAAAGAAAACGCTAGTCTAAAAACAAAAAGCATAAAAAACTACCCAATAAAAAAGGCGATCACAATTGTTTGTCATGGTAGATTTTTTTCATGTAAGGTTAGGTTTTTTTTTTAATGTCATTTTTTTTCAGGGGTTTTATGGGGGGGTTAGCTGGATAGGGGGTTTATATTTTAGTGGGTATTTTGCAATGAGGTTGTAGCATTTTAGGAGTTAATAGTGTAGAGGGGTATTTTGCTATGGGGCTTGTGCAATGGTTTAGAGGTTAATAGTGAAAAGGGGTATGCTGTGGTGGGCTATGTGGTGGTTTAGGGGTTATTAGTGTAGTGGGGCACATCACAGTGGGCTTTAGGGTGGTTTAGGGGTTATTAAACTAGGGGGCTTATGGTTATTTGGGTTAGCGTGCGAGTATGGATGTTAGATTTTTTCTGCTTTTCTCGCTCCATTGAAGTTAACACGGTCGATTTTCTAACTTTAGCTCTTTGCACGAGTCAGGTTGCAGAGTGAAAAAACTTTACTTTTAAGTTGTAACACACGTGCTACCTGATGTGCGCAAACAGCTAAAGTCAAGTAGATTTAGCATGCAAGCGGGAGCGATTTATAGTGCTCCACTCGTGATCTAGTCCTATATGTTTCAATAAATATATTCTGTTTCTTAACAATAGTGTTTGAGTGCTATTATTTCTAATGAGTAATACAAGATTAAAAAAAAATATATAAAAAAATTATGTCTATCATAATTTTTTTTTTTTTTGCTATTACCTTGGCAACATATATTAATTTGTGGAAACTCTATCTGCCCTGTGTCATAAACTCCAAGTAGATATGTTAATCATACAAAAGGTGACATCTCTGCACATTCGTTTTGAGCTATTTATATAACATAAAGAAAATGCTCCAGGTAATTTAAAAACCACAGAAATCATTTATATTAAACTAATCTAGAATACATAATGTGGTAAGACATGATTTAGATATAGAATATCACAGTCAACATTCTTATTAGATATTAACGTCCTCTTTGGACAAGTAATAAATAACCATGTAGCAAGACGCTCATTTTGATTCAAGCTTTCATTTTTCAATTTGACAAAAGCTGTATAGCATTGGTGTTGATTACAATTCATTGGCCAATTTTTTTCCAGTCACCAAAGGGTACTTTCAGAGGCGTAACTAGAAACCACAGGGCCTAGGTGCAAGAATCTAAGAAGGACCCCCCTACCCCCCCCCCCAAAAAAAAAAGTGAATTTGATACATATATTTTTAATTTTTTTACATTTAACACTGGGGGAAAAATGAGAATCAGATAACATGTCTGCAAAAGGAGGTACCCTGTGCCCACAGGCTGTTAGATGGTCTGACCCCCTATTACTGTATATAGTGACACTGTTTAACCCACCAGTACTGTATATAGTGAGTTAGTGACACAGTCTGTAAGATGGTTGGCCTGACCCTACCAGCTCCAGTACTTTATAAAGTGACCACAGTAGTCTGTGACATGGTCCAGCCCCCCCCGTACTGTATATAGTGGTACTGTATAGTGACACTGTTTATTCCCCGCACCCCATGCTGTAGTAACAAGGTCTGTAATTTGCTGGTTCCACAAACATACACACACACATACATACATGCATAAATACACACACAGTTACATACATACATACACACATACACATACATAAACACCAATGGGTAAAACAGAAACACTAACCCCTGTAGTCAGAGATACTAGTGAAGCATCATGTCACACTCACATTATATCAGTGCAGGTAGTGGAAGGTCAATGTTTATTATTGGAAAAAAAAGAAAAAAAATATATATATATTTTTTTTTAAGATGGGCCCCCACCCTCAGGGACCCAGTTGCAATTGCGACCTCTGCACCCCCTGTAGTTCCGTTCCTGCGTTCTTTTAAAATAAATAACTAAAAATAAAATATTGCAAATGTTTTATCGTCTTACTGAATGAAAAAAGCCCTATTTTTTACATGAAGCTAAAAAATTCTTTGGGATTATAATCCATTTTCTTGATACTTTTCAAGAGGTTTTCAAGACCAATTTACACTTACTAAATTCAAATTCAAAAAAACACTTGATAAAGTCACAAACTTTACATATTTAGAAGTATTCCAAGAACATTTGGAATAATTATATCATGTTGCACAAGTGCAAGACATTATGGAATGCCCACCCACAGATGGCATTTTAGAGGTGTTTTTGAATATATAGTTTAGATTCACTAAAGCTAAATGTATCACTACTAAATAGTCTGTCTGCAGTGGACAGGACACACATTTACATATAAACAATGCAAAAGAGTCTCTTTATATTACTCAAGGTAATCCTGTCGCTCGTAGTTGATACCTAAAGGTGCTTATATAGTAGTCACTGTGTTGCAATGTAGACTACTATTAGGTGTAAATAACACAATGGGCATATACAAATGCAACATCACCCATTACACTTAATTCCCCACTTGTACCTTCTGTGTCAAATGTTGGGATAACATTTCTCATGCCGATCTCTCACCCCTTGGAGCTGTCCGATCTGACTCGGGCTCCAGGTTTTCATTTTGTCTCAGTGTCCCACGTGATCCTCTGTGTACTTGTTTTACTCACGGGGCATGTTCTATTTTTTAAAAGTGCACCAAATGCCCTCAAAATAGAGGGAATTATAGTTTGTTTTTTTAAATTCTTTTTATTAGGGATCACATGGTTACACAATATCAAAACAATTACCCCTTGAACAATAGGCATATATAAAGTCAGACATGATACATATGGAAAGTAGTCCATATTATTTTTATTTTTTTTGACAGTCAGGTCGCACATAACCAGTTTTAAAGGAGATATACAGTTGTAGACATAATACAGTAGGAATGTTGAACAATAAGCACATATAGAATCATTCATGATGCATAAAGAAAATTGGATTCTTATGATAGTCCATGAATGAGTAACCAGTTCCAAAACTGATTTTTTTTTTTATTTTTTTTTTTTGATACACTGTAGTTGGATCTTGAACTGTAAGCTCATATACAATCAATCGTAAAACATAAAGATAAGATGTGAACAATTTATGCCAATTCTATGAATATTGGACCAATTACCAAGTTGGGATAAAGTGCACTAGAGGTTTCATGTATATTGGGTCCATGCGATCACCTAAACCAACCCTTTCTTTTTCTCATTTTCTAATTTAACATCAAATAACAAATAACCAATAACAACATAACCTAACACAAAAGAACTAACAAAATAAATTATGTAGATGTGAACCATGTCTCAGTGTTTTGCTTATTTATGTTTCCTATCTGACATATTTGTAATCTTCAGTAGTAGAGCCCAGGTTTGTGACATTGGGATGTTCTGTCTCCATAAAGGAAGGGGATCTCTCTCCGCTCCTCCTTAAGCCTCAATGTATGAAGGATTAGCCTTCATTCAGAATCTCCTTCCAGCCAGTGAATTGTGAAGTATTATTATGCTCAAGTTCAGGGACACTCCAATCCCCCCTAAGAGAGGTCTGTAGCATTACCTCATGGTGCAAGAAAGGTTTCAGTCCATGTTGTTGTAGAGTGGGGGAGAGTGTGATGATAAAATACCACCATTTATTAAGAAATATTCTTAAAGGGCCACTGAACCCACATTTTTTCTTTCGTGATTTACATAGAGCATGCAACTTTCTAATTTACTCCTATTATCAATTTTTCTTCATTCTCTTGCTATCTTTATTTGAAAAAGAAGGCATCTAAGCTATGTTTTTTTGTTTAGTACCCTGGACAGCACATGTTTATTGGTGGGGGACTTTATCCACCAATCAGCAAGAACAACCCAGTTTGTTAACCAAAAATGGTCCGGCAGCTAAACTTACATTTTTGCTTTTCAAATAAAGATACCAAGAGAATGAAGAAAATTTGATAATAGGAGTAAATTGCTTTATCTGAATCATGAAAGAAAAAATTTGGGTTCAGTGTCCCTTTAATCTACGATTTACATCCAGTTTTGTATCTAGCTGTTCCTCAAAGAGTTGCTTAAGTAGTCTCTGTTTAAACTGAGCTAAGGAGGGCGATCTGCTAGAGATCCAGAGGGCCAAAATATATTGATGGGCTATTAAAGTACAGAGGGTGAGCATAGGGTGGATGGCAGTGCTCTGTCCATCCCACATAAACAGGTATATTGTCTGTAAGTCAAAAGTGATGTCAACCTTGAATGTAATTTTGATCAAATACTGTAATTGGCACCAGAAACGTTTAACATAAGGACACTCAAAGAAGCAGTGGGTGATAGAGGGTTTGGGCAGGCAACAGTTAATGCATTTGTTAGGACATGTGTGATTCCAGTGTGCTAGTCGCGCAGGGGTAATATAGTCACCAGTATTCTAGTCTACATCTCTATGGGAGTTCGCTAAGCTAGCCCTCTTGGTTTAAACTAAACTATTTTTAATATCTTTGATAGTGATTTTATCCATGCCCTCACCACGTAACCTAGTTAGAAGGTTGCCCAAAGTGTCATCTGAGTAAAGTAGTCTTTGGTAGATTGGGGATATAGAGAAACAACCCAATCTGAAGGCCATATGTGCAATAGCAAAGGGAGATAGTTCCCAGAAGTGTGGATTTTGAGAGATTAGTGTGTTTATGTAGTGCCTGCTTTGTAGATACGCATAAAAGTGTGTGTTGGGCAGGCCAAATCTGTTTTATAAATCTTGAAATGTCCGGACTGTGTGTGACAGTGGATCTAGGAGCACCCCCCACAGAGTCAATACCTGCAGAATTCCAAACTTGAAAAGGAGCTGTTTCATTCCCAGCAGGGAAGTCTTTATTCCCTACTAGTGGTATAAACTTTGGGAGGGAGATTCTCTTCCCAAATATTTGAGGGTCAACCACTACGCCTTCAATACATCTCTGTACAATAAATTGTCTGTAATTTCTGGTTGTAGTTTCCGAAGTGGGATATAGGGAAGGTAGTCCAAAGAATGAGGCACTATCAGTGCCTCCTCCAGCAGAGGGATTGTGAAGTGTGCAGTGCGAAGTTGTCAGTCCAGAGCTACGCGAGTTAAGTCTGCCCAATTATACAATTTTAGGTGTGGAAGTGCTAGACCTCCTTTGAGACAAGGTTGTTGTAATTTTAAAATAGCTATACGGGTTTTCCTCTCTCTCCAGATGAAGAACTGAATGGCCTTGTTTATAAGTGATAGATCTATTCTGGAAAAAAGAAAGGGTAGCATTAATAGTGGATACAATAATTTGGGCAGAATTGACATTTTCACAAGATTAATGCGTCCGGACAGACCGAGGTGGAGTTTTGTTCAGGCTTTTAACTGTGTTTGTAACTGAATGCACTGTTTTGTGATATTGAGCTCATATAATTTGTAAGGGTTTCAGTGTAATTCAATTTCCAGATATGTCAAGGTGTTGGGTTGGACAACAAAGGGGTAGTGAGATTTATCATGCTTGTGATCTGTTAACCATAGTATTTCGGATTTGTTCATGTTTATTTTGTATCCCGAGAAATCCCCAAAAATATTTAGTACATCAATAATCTTTGGAATGTATAATGAGGGATTAGTTATAAAAAGGAGCATGTCATTGGCATACAAAGCCATGTGTATTGTGTAGTCATTAAGGGGCATCCCTTGGTAAGTTTGTTTCAATTTGAGGACAAGTGGCTCTAAGGCCAAGTCAAACAGAAGGGTAGACAGTGGGCATCTCTGCCGAGTGCCTCTTTGAAGTGTAAAGGTAGGGGAGAGAAGGTCATTAACCAAGATATTTGCAGTTGGAGAGGAGTATATTTTGCCTAGAACATTAAAGAATGGGCATTCGAATTGAAATTGCCTAAGGGTATGAAATAGGTGTAGCCATTCTACTCTATTGAAGGTCTTTTCTGCATCAAGAGATTGCAGGAAGGCCTCCTGAACCCCTCCAAGCTGTAGGTTTCCAATTTTTTTGACCAGTAGTGATTGATGACATGAAGGGCCTTACGTAGATTAGCCATGGAAGTTCTACCAAACACAAACCCAGTTTGATCCAGTTTGTAGCAGGGAGGGAATGATTTTTTTAAGTCTGTTGACTAGGATTTTCATGAGAATCTTGTAGTCATTGTTTAAAAGGAATATGGGGCGGTAGGAATCTGGGAGGGTGTGATCTTTCCCAGGCTTAGGAATTAGGGTAATATGAGCTGATACAAATGATTTAGAGGGGGTCTTATTGGAGAAGTGCGTTATATACTCTGGAGAGGATAGGAGATATTTGAGGGGAAAGGAGCCTAAAGAATTTTGTTGGCAGTCCATCCAGACCTGGGGTTTTACCCACTGACAGGGATTTAATGGTGAATTGGATCTCCTCATTGTATATTGGGGCATTTAAAGCATCTCTTTGATCTGTGGTAAGATGTGATATTGCGAGGTAGTGCCAGAAATTAAGATGGGAGTCTGGTAAAATTGGTTATTGTTTAGAATATAAGTGTGTATAATAGCTTGTTAAACTATTTGCTAACTTCGAGGAAGTTTTGTAAGTTTTTCCATCTTATCTAAGTGTTGCTATGTCTTTTTTGGTAGACTGAACTTTCACTAGAGTGGCCAGGGGGCAGGGCTTACCTGATTTACTGCCAAAATGGTAGAATTTACTTGCAGACTTGAGCAGGCCGGCCGCCATTTTTTGTCTAACAAAGGCATCTAATTCAGTTTTAGCCAGGATATAAGTATCATATGAGGACCATGATTTGTGGGTTCAATAATCTAAATAAGCTTTGCATAGTGAAGTTTGTAAGGCATTATGTTTGTGTTGGGTTTTACATTTGAGGTAAGCTAGGTATGAGATTATATGACCTGTGAGGACCGCTTTGGCAGCTTCCCAAAACAGCTGTGGGTTGGTTATATGTGCAGCATTATTAGTTTAATAGTCGTTCCAGACATGTATATGAAAGATATATCACCCTCCCCACCCAGTCACCCCAAAGTTTTTTGTGTTCCTCATCCCCCAGATGCGTCTCCTGGAGAAAATCCACATCAGTATGCAATTTACATAAGTGTTTTAGGATTGATTTGCGTTTTATAGGGGAATTGATACCCCCAACGTTCCATGTAAGAAATTTAAGTGACATGGTCAACTATCAGTTGGGCCAGGCTGGATAGATCCAATGTTATCAGATCATTGGAGGAGAGGAGAGAGAGGGTAGGGGAGGATGGAAAGAAGAAAAACAAATATCTACCCTTTTCAACAAATAGGGTGAGTTTATGCTTAACCTTTTAATGCCGTTATGCCGTTCTATTCCGTCATAATTACACTGGGCTTTAGAGCCGTTATGACGGAATAGAACATCATAGCCAACGGCTGTCCTGAAGCCTTCTGTGCTTCTAGGATTTGATCGCGGTCTGGAGGGCATTCATAGGTTTGTTGGGACGCCCCCCAGACGCTATCCAATAATTGAAATTTCACGATCGTGCGCACAGTTGTTCCGATGTAGACACTTTAACCCAGTCACGAAAGGGTTAAACTATTAAAGGGCCACAGAGATATCAGAAATAATTTTGATGATCATCTAGGGTTTGGGAGATCAAATGGTGGGTAGGGTTGCAGTATGTCAATATAAAGGCATTTAGTCATGATGAAACCTTGGGGCTCCACAGAAGAACTAAGTTGCATTTTATGGTAAAACATCTCATATAATAACAGTAAAAATAAAAGCTAATTTGAAAAAAAACTTCCATTAGTTGAAAGCATAATGCCACTGGTACATAAATACCCCAGAATAGTAAATGTGCCTGTTGCTAAAAGATTGAGGAATTCCAGGTATAATATCAATAATGCAAAGTTGAGAGGCGGATTGATATGAGGACATTCAGTGGTCAATGTGTACCTGATTAGCAACTGTTCTTGAAAAAACAAAGACATGTGAAGCATATAATATGTAGACATAATTAAACTAAGAAAAGTAAAAAACAAAATAAGAACTATAACTAGAAACGTTCTGGAGTGAAGGCCTGTAGGCCTTAACCATTTTTTGGGTTGAGGTTCTTTATTAAAAAACCTTCACCTAGATTACGAGTTTTGCGTTAGGCTTAAAAAGCAGTGTTGCCCGGGCCCAACACTGCTTTTTAATGCTCGCTGGTATTACGAGTCTTGCAGGTACAGGTGTACTGCTCACTTTTCTGGCCAGACTTGGAAATACCGCAAATCCACTTACGTAAATTGCGAATCCTCTTTTTTCAATGGGACTTGCATAGCGCCGGTATTACGAGTCTGCCAAAAAGTGAGCGGTACACCCTCTCCTGTCAAGACTGGTACCGCATTTTAAAGTCAGTAGTTAAGAGTTTTACACTACAACGCCGTAGCATAAAACTCTTAACTAAAGTGCTAAAAAGTACACTAACACCCATAAACTACCTATTAACCCCTAAACCGAGACCCTACCACATCGCAAACACTAAAAGAAAATTTTTAACCCCTAATCTGCCGAACCAGACATCTATATTAAATATATTAACCCCTAAACCGCCGCACTCCCGCCTCGCAAACATTAGTTAAATATTATTAACCCCTAATCTGCTGTCCCTAACATCGCCGACACCTACCTACATTTATTAACCCCTAACCCTAACCCTAGCCTCCCCTAACTTAAATATAATTTAAATAAATCTAAATAAAATTACTATAAATAACTAAATTATTCCTATTTAAAACTAAATACTTACCTGTAAAATAAACCCTAAACTAGCTACAATATAACTAATAGTTACATTGTACCTAGCTTAGGGTTTATTTTAATTTTACAGGCAAGTTTATATTTATTTTAACTAGTTAGAATAGTTATTAAATAGTTATTAACTATTTAATAACTACCTAGCTAAAATAAATACAAATTTACCTGTAAAATAAAACCTAACCTAAGTTACACTAACACCTAACACTACACTATAATTAAATTAATTCCCTAAACTAAATACAATAAATACAATTAAATAAAATTAGCTAAAGTACAAAAAAAAACAACTAAATTACAGAAAATAATAAACAAATTACAAGATTTTTAAAATAATTACACCTAATCTAATCTCCCTAACAAAATAAAAAGCCCCCCAAAATAAAAAAAAGCCATTCCCTACACTAAATTACAAATAGCCCTTAAAAGGGCCTTTTGTGGGGCATTGCCCCAAAGTAATCAGCTCTTTGACCTGTAAAATAATTACAAATCAACCCCAACATTAAAACCCACCACCCACACAACCAACCCTACTCTAAAACCCACCCAATACCCCCTTAAGAAACCTAACACTAACCCCTTGAAGATCACCTTACCGGGAGAAGTCTTCATCCAACCGGGCCGAAGTCCTCAACGAATCCATCAGAAGTGGTCCTCTAGAAGGGCAGAAGTGGTCCTCCAGACGGGCAGAAGTCTTCATCCAGGTGGCATCTTCTATCTTCATCCATCCGGCGTGGAGCGGGTTCATCTTCAAGACATCCGACGTGGAGCATCCTCTTCTTTCCACGGCGACTGAAGAATAAAAGTTCCTTTAAGTGACGTCATCCAAAAAGGCGTCCCTTAGATTCTGATTGGCTGATAGAATTCTATCAGCCAATCGGAATTAAGGTAGGAAAAATCCTATTGGCTGATGCAATCATCTAATAGGATTGAACTTCAATCCTATTGGCTGATCCAATCAGCCAATAGGATTGAGCTGGCATTCTATTGGCTGTTCCAATCAGCCTATAGAATGCCAGCTCAATCCTATTGGCTGATTCTATCAGCCAATCGGAATTGAAGGGACGCCATCTTGGATGACGTCACTTAAAGGAACCTTCATTCTTCAGTCGCCGTGGAAAGAAGAGGATGCTCAGTGTCGGATGTCTTGAAGATAGACCCGCTCCGCGCCGGATGGATGAAGATAGAAAATGCCGTCTGGATGAAGACTTCTGCCCATCTGGAGGACCACTTCTGCCCGTCTGGAGGACCACTTCTGCCAGATTCGTTGAGGACTTTGGCCCGGTTGGATGAAGACTTCTCCCGGTAAGGTGATCTTAAAGGGGTTAGTGTTAGGTTTTTTAAGGGGGTATTGGGTGGGTTTTAGAGTAGGGTTGGTTGTGTGGGTGGTGGGTTTTAATGTTGGGGGGGATTAAATTGTAATTATTTTACAGGTAAAAGAGCTGATTACTTTGGGGCAATGCCCCGCAAAAGGCCCTTTTAAGGGCTATTTGTAATTTAGTGTAGGGTAGGGCTTTTTTTATTTTGGGGGGGGCTTTTTTATTTTGTTAGGGAGATTAGATTAGGTGTAATTAGTTTAAAAATCTTGTAATTTGTTTATTATTTTCTGTAATTTAGTTTTTTTTTGTACTTTAGCTAATTTTATTTAATTGTATTTAATTGTATTTAGTTTAGGGAATTAATTTAATTATAGTGCAGTGTTATGTGTTAACTTAGGTTAGGTTTTATTTTACAGGTAAATTTGTATTTATTTTAGCTAGGTAGTTTATTAAATAGTTAATAACTATTTAGTAACTATTCTACCTAGTTAAAATAAATACAAACTTGCCTGTAAAATAAAAATAAACCATAAGCTAAATACAATGTAGCTATTAGTTATATTGTAGCTAGCTTAGGGTTTATTTTATAGGTAAGTATTTAGTTTTAAATAGGAATAATTTAGTTAATTATAGTACTTTTGTTTAGATTTATTTAAATTATATTTAATTTAGGGGGGGTTAGGGTTAGGGTTAGACTTAGGATTAGGGGTTAATATGTTTATTATAGTGTCATCGATGTTGGGGGCAGCAGATTAGAGGTTAATAATATAATGCAGGTGTCAACGATGTCGGGGGCGGCAGATTAGGGGTTAATAAGTGTAAGATTAGGGGTGTTTAGACTCAGGGTTCATGTTAGGGTGTTAGGTGTAGACATAAATTTATTTCCCCATAGGAATCAATGGGGCTGCGTTAGGAGCTAAACGCTGCTTTTTTGCAGGTGTTAGATTTTTTTTCAGCCGGCTCTCCCCATTGATTCCTATGGGGAAATAGTGCACAAGCACGTTACACCAGCTCACCGCTGACTTAAGCAGCGCTGGTATTGGAGTGTGGTAATGAGCAAAATTTTGCTTGACGCTCACTTCTTGTCTTTTAACGACGGGTTTGTAAAAACCGTAATACCAGCGCTGTCTGTAAGTGAGCGGTGAGCATAAACTGCCGCGTTAGCACCGCATAGCCTCTAATGCAAAACTCGTAATCTAGCCGCTTGTTTCTAAACCAGTTATAATGGATCTTGAAAATGAAAAAGTATCATACAGTAAGGTTCATTTCCTCATTAATGGTAGATAAGTGTTTGTTTGTTGTAGGGTCTCAAAACCAACTAGAATTTGCAGAATGGTATTAATAATTTTTTGAGTAAACCATGGTATATGGGCACTCACCAATTCTGTAAGATAAGTGTTAGTGGATAACAGGTGTCTATTTGATAGGGTAAAGTGATAGGGATGTGGCAGGTGTATAATATGTAAGCAGGAATAATTCTACAAAGACTCTCAATATAACAAGTGTCACGGCTATTACATTTGGAGGAAATCTATACTGCCCAAATTGAGGCCAGTTGTCCAGATCAAACTAGAATAACAAAAATAGATTCAACATCTGCATATTCCAGATTATAATAAAAAACTTAGCCATTAGTACTAATCATCAAAGACATATTTACGTGATAGGCAGTATGAAAGTCCTTTAACCACTTTAACCAGGTCCATGCTGTCTTTCTGTTGCTAGGAAGCTTTCCACAGCCTGAGGGGAATGGAAGAATTTGGGACCATGGACAGTTTGTAAGTGAAGCTTTGCAGGGAATATTAATGCCACCTGTTGCCCCTGTTCATACAAGCATGAGCATATTGGGGTGAAATCTTTGCGCTTTCTAGAAACTTCAGAAGAAAAGTCCTGAAATAACAAGCGTTTACTGCCTTCATATAGCACTTCTTTCTGCAACCTGTAAGCTCTAAGAATCTTCAGCATCTCCTGAAAATTAAGGCACTTGAAAATGACTTGTCTCGGCTTTTCTTTGTTGGTCTCCATGTTGCATTTAGTGCCTACTCTGTCGGCCCTCTCTACATCTATAGGCAGGATGTCTTGGGGGATACCCAAAAGCTTTGGGAAAACTAGGGCAGCGAATGCCAGAAGATCTCTTCTGGTAGACCCACTATGCGCAGTTTGTTTTGATGACTGCCATTCTCAAGATCCTCCATACATTCTTGTAAGATTGTATTATGTCGCAACAACTGCTGCAGTGAGTTATTAGCTTCCGTCTGCCTGACCTCCACTTCTGAAATTCTGTTTTATGCGGTAGAAATGCGGGTCAAATATTGCCTAACCTCACTTGTTAGAGTATATAGGCCAGACTGTAAGGTCTCCATTTTAGGCAAGAAAAAGGATTTAAAGTCTTTCATAAGTTGATTTTGATCTACATTTTGATTGACAGTTTCCTCAGGGTGTGGAGATATTTTTGCAAGTACTTCAATCTGATGCTTTGATTTTTTGTCATGTGCTTTGTTTCTTTAGCTCATGTTGTCCTTCTGTGGAAGTGAGAGTTTCTGAAAATATTTATCCACTTTCATGAGTTGAAGGTATCAGATAGTTACTAATAATAACATACAATATTGTACTGCAGATTTCTCAGGTATATGAGGTATTGAGTCCACACACTCAATTGATCCTTGAAGTATGAAAGATAATTTTTTTTTAGCTATACAAACTGTAAGGGCTTCAATTGAGGCCAGTGCAAGGCTTCAAGTGGATGTAGGAAATTCGCTCTTCCGTAGGTAGAAAACACAAGTGAAAATTGAAGTTTGTACACTTAATTGCTATTCTAGCTATTAGAGTTTAATATTTCAAAGGGTTGGTGTGTATGGTCAGAGCCCTTTCCCAGAGTATCAGGCATTGCTTGTAAGAATGTCTTCCGTAGTGGGCGTAAGGTTCAACAATCTTTTATAAGTGATTCCTCAACCACAGTCCAAAGATGGCCCATTCACCCTCTTCAAGGTTAAATAAAGTTGAGTGTGGAAACCCTCTCTCCCTCCATCTCTATCTCACCACCTCAGGCCCCAAATTGCTGCCAGTGTTATTGCGAGCTGGAGAAAGCTAGGGTTTCACAAGGCCTTGTCGCAATGTCTGTGCGAGTATGCCCCCTTCACATGGGCTCTGTTAGGGAGAGGGATGCGGGAGCAGGAGCGACAGGCAAAGAGCCCACACAAAAAACAATGGCAGGGAAGACGAGGATGTAGCGTAATACTGCTAGAGTGTAGAGGTAAGTATCTTGATTGCCCTCAGACAGGGTCGATATAATATATACAAAGAACTAAGATGGCGCTCTATTGCACTTCGTTGCGGTCGTCACCCAGGTAATGCCCGGCCGCTTGGGTCACTCACACAGAGGGGTGTTTTGATATACAGGATATTTCCACTGTGCCTTACGCATGGTCCCAGGGTGGGTTATTTAGATGCAGCAATGTGTCTTTATTGCTGTCCATCTTTATACATTAGGTCTTATTGTTCCAGCAAGATGGCTCCGACGGAGTGGAGCAGTTAGCTTTATATTCGGCTTCCAGAGGCAAAGACCGATGGTAATGCCCTTCACAGTAAGATGAGCAGTTAGCTCGTTGTAAGAATTACAGTGCCCAACAAGCTCGGATTGTGGGGAAGAGATGGGGTAGTTTTTTAAGGCTTTATTCCTCCTTAGTGGTGTGGAGCTCTTCACAGCACCTCCATCTTCTACTCCCGCCTCTATAGTTTTTTTTTAAATTACATTTTTAAATTGGAGAATATGGAAGAGCACTCTCATGAGTGCAATGCTTCCGTGCAATGCGAGCACGAGTTTGTGGTTTGCATTGCACCTAACTTGTAATACCAGCTCACTTTAGCATGCGCTGGTATTACAGCTTCAGCGAAAGTGATATATTGCACCCCACTTATAATCTGGCCCTTAATATGTTATATACTGTACAGCTAAGGGGATATTCTAGAAAAGTGAGAAAATGAAAATCAGAACCCCAAATTCCAGAAATTGTGTGCATCAATCACTTTCTTTAAATGTTTGTTTATAATTTATATAATCAATGGGACTTCTGCACCTTCATGACCAAGCTTTCAAAAACTATTGCTTATTTCACGGGTAAGTTTTTAGTTATTTGAAGGTATTTATATTGTAAGTTTAATTTAAAGTTAGGGGGGTGTTAGGTTTAGGGGTTAATAGCTTAATTTAGGTAGTCACGATGTGGGTGTTTGGCGGTTTAGGGGTTAATAGGTTTAGTTAAGTATTTATGATGTGGGTTTTTGGTTGGTTTAGGGGTTATTAGGTTTAGGTTAGTATTTGCTATACGGATGGGGGAGTGGCAGACTAGGGGTTTATAGGTTTATTATAGTATTTGTGATGCGGGGGATGGTGGTTTAGGGGTTAATAGGTAGTTTATGGGTGTTAGTTTACTTTGTAACATTTTTGTTATGAGTTTTGTGAAACATTTTTGTTTCACAAAATCCATAACTACTGGCCTTTGATAGCCGAATGGATTGTGGTGGTATAAGCTACAACGCTAGCGGAATAGCCGAACCGCAGAACCTGTAATACGGGTGAGCTGAATATTCCACAATAAAAATAATTTTTTTGAATGCGGAATGGATTATTGCGGTATAGGCTAAAACGCTAGCGGTATAGCCATACTGCCGTGACTTGTAATATGAGTGAGCTGACTATTCCACTCACAAAGGCCAATTTTTCAGCGGTATAGCCGTACTGCACAACTTGTAATCTAGGTGGTAATAGTAATGCAATATTTATTTAATTAAAAAAATGTCATAAATCCAAATATTTTTTCAGCAGCCCAGTTTATGAATGTAAGGGGAAAAATGTTACATCTGCTTAGATTTACATTACAAATATTAATTGACAATATATTAGAAAACCACTATGCTTCTGGTGATTTTTTTTTTTTTTGAGAAATCGTGCTGATTTTGTATTTATTACAGGACAAGACATTCTAAGTATAATATTTCTTTTACGCTTATTCATGTGGTTTCTATTTTAAAAACACAATAGCACACATTAATAAATAGCATTGTAAGCACACATTGCTTTTTTTGTCTGGTCAAGCAGAAAATATTAAGTTAATACAAGGAATATTAGCAGGTGATGCAGAATATGTTTGTAGTGTATTTTCTCTAATCACTAATAAAGCAATTTTCAGTTATTATTTACATTTAATAAAATAACAAAGTGTATGCATATGATTTGATGTACAGTACATGGTGCTATCTATTAAAGGCAAAATTAAAAAATAACAACATTTAAACAAAGACTCACATTTTCATTGCCTAAATAAATGTGAAGCAAATTCAGTTGAAATTTAAGACTGAGGATGGATGGACCATTTATCCAGATACAGAAGAGGGCAGCTAATGTAATTTGTTTATAGATTATTTACTCAATGGATATGGACACACTTAGAACAAAAAAATGGCTTCTGGCCCAGTTTGGGGCAAATGCTATTTACATTTAGGACTGAGGGATATGTGGACCATTCATCCATATATGTAACAGGGTGAGGTCTGTGAATCGTGTTATGTATATTTTGAATTCTTGAAACTGAAAAACTTGATATTCAGAATTAAAGGGCCATTATAGTTGAAAAATGACACACTCTAATCCTTTAGAGCATGTAATTATACAACTATCAACCCTGCTCTACTGTGTGTTTAACCTCACAAAGGGGAGGGACACTGCAAGTCCCAAGTAGAGGCTACTGCTGATCCAAACATCAGCCCTTGTGCAAATCTGAGTATAATCTGTGCTGCACTAGTAGTATACCCTGGATCCTGAGCAGCACTTCAACAATGTGTTTAAGTTAGAAAAGTAGTTTTGCGACTATCAACCCTGCTCTACTTTGAGTTTGGCCCCACAAATGGGTTAAACAGTTTAACCCATTTGTGGGGCCAAACTCAAAGTAGAGCAGGGTTGATAGTCGCAAAACTACTTTTCTAACAACTATAATGGCCCTTAAAATAACAAAAAACTGCACACAAAAAATTATAATCATATTCCGCTATGTGAAGAACATTGGAATGTGAATTATTTCCAGTACATACATAGTTAAACACTTAACTATAGTCTACTGCATACTGCAGCAAAGTGGCAAGCAAATGGATTTATACAAGTAGACAACAATTTAATTAAGTTATCAATCTCTAATGTAGGTAAGGACATATCTTCTGTAAACAGTAAATAATCCCATTTATAAGTAATTCATAGGATATACCTGACACTAATGCATAAAAATAAATGGAGTGAGTCTTCAATGCTATGGTGTCATAATGTACCAGTATATATATATATATATATATATATATATATATATATATATATATATATATATATATATATATATATATATATATATATATATATATCTTCAGGATTATTAAAATATATTAAAATATTTTTTTTTTCAGGACTATTCTTTTTTGGACTATATTTTTAAACCATTTCATTAAGTGCAGCACTTTAATCCAAATTTGTTTTGTGCTGTTTTGTTTTATTTAAATTGTTTTTCATTCTTATTTCTATTGTATTATGATATCCGTTTTTGTTATTATTACACATTTGTATAATCATTCCAATACCTATTGTTAAAATAAATGCATTAATTACTATAGACTTGTTTTTTTTATTTTTAAATAAAAATTTTATTGAGGCAAATATTAAGATAACAAAACAACACCATCATAATTTACATGGTATATTCGTTAGTAGGTGGAGACATAATGCATGTTATTATACGAAGAGTATATAACAAGTTGATACAAGTGCAGAATGATATGTACAAAGAAAGGCAACATATATATATAATGATGGTGGAGATGAGGTCTCATTTTCGGGTGTGGTATAGAATGTGAATATATCGGATAGTTATATCTATTGTGGGTATAAGTATGAGTAGTTTTATCAAAGGACCTGAACTGTGAAGAAGAAGGGATAACCCATGGAATAAAAGAGAGAAGAAAAAAAAAAAAAGGAGGGGGGTTTCTAAGAAGGAAGTTTGGGATTGGGAGTTAAATCCCAGCTTGGCAATTCAGAAAGCCAGGGAGACCAGATCTCATGGAAGGAATCAACCCTGTCCAGAACTTTGTAAGAGTACTGTTCCATTTGTCCTATGTAGTGTACTATGGAAATTACCTGTGAGAGGAGTGGCGATTTCTCCTCTTTCCAAGATCTAGCTAGAGCTAGTTTTGTGGCCATGAAGATATAGATTGTAAGGGCTTCATTGGGAGGGTTGAGATTGAGCATCTGCCTGTGGAGAAGGACTACTTCTGGGGTGTATTGTGGAGTGATTCCAAATGAGTGTAGAAGTGTATATATTTTCCTCCACAGTGGCTGAATAACCGGGCAGGACCACCAAATGTGTAGTGACATACCGCTAGCTCTACAATTCCTCCAGCATTCAGGGGATTGTGTGTGGAAAATCTTGTGTAGTACAATTGGTACAAGATGCCATCGAACTAGAACTTTATAGTGAAGTTCCCATAAGGTGGCGCAGTGTAGTAGTTTTTTAGTTATCATAATCCTGGTATGCCAAATATCTGGGTCAGCGGTAAAACCAATATCTCTCTCCCATGCATGGTGTTGTGGTATTTTGTAAGAGGAGTGTGAGTTAATGAGAAGGCTATAGTGAAAGGAAAGAAGATATTTGATATTGTGAGCTCTTTGCCATGCCGTCTTCCAGGTTGTCAAAGGTCTTATTGACTGTTTAGGATAACCCCATGTGCGCAGACGTGTGCTTAAGCGATATGCTTCAAAGGTAAGTCTAGAGGGGAGCTGGAATTTTGTGCATAGAGCAGGATGGGAAAGCCATATGTGATTTTCATAGAAATCTATCACCCGCAATATTTGTTGTTGGGACCATAAGTCGGGGTGGGAGTCAGGAAGACAAAAGAGCATGCCAGAAATAGTGAGTGCAGGAGATGGATAAGGAGATATGGCTGGATAATGTCTTATCTGGTCCCAAAACTGGAGGGCGTGTTTGAATATCGGGTGTATACTATCTAGGTCCTGTCTATGATGATCTAGGTCGTGTCTATGATGATTTGGGATCCAAAGAAGGTCAGAGAGGTTAATACCAGGAAGTAATAGTGACGATTCTACGAGGAACCATCCTAGCTGTTGTTCCGAATCATTCCATCTTAATATATGTGAAAGCCTAGCAGCATTATAATATGAGATTAGATTTGGCAGGGCAAGGCCTCCTTGTGCAACAGGTTTTTCTAGGGTATGACCGGAGGTTCTGGGTCTCTTATCCCTCCACACATAAGTGGTGATCATACTCTGTAATCTGTTTAGAACAGTTCTGGGAACGTTGTATGAGATAGCTCTAAGCAGATATGTGATCTTGGGGAGAAAGGACATCTTGATAGCAGAAATACGTCTTGTCCAAGAATTCTCTTGAAACTCCCATGACTCAAGCAGTTTCTTGAATCCTGAGAATCTGTCTACATAATTCTGAGCTACTGTGATGGAGGGTTCTGGACTAAGACAAACTCCCAAGATCTTAAGAGAGGTTATTTTCCACTGGAAGTTGTATGTTTTCTGCAGTAGATTGAGGTCATTGGGGGAAATATTTATAGGGAGGGCCTCTGTTTTAGAGATATTAAGTTTGCAAAAACTCAAATCACCAAAATGCTTTAATATCATGAAAATTGTGGGAAGGGACTCTCTGGGAGACGTCTGGAAAAGTGGGATATCATCTGCATATAGGGAAATTTTGTGGGTGTAGGTTCCAATAGAGAGGCCTTTGGTTTGTGGGTCTTGTCTAATACATTGAGCAAAGGGTTCTATGACCAAAGCGAACAAGAGGGTTGATAGTGGGCATCCCTGCCTGGTGCCATTTGTTATATTGAACTTAGAGGACTGAAAACCAACACCTCGGACTTTGGCCGAAGGATATTCATAGAGGGCTCTCACAGCAAGAATAAAAGCGCTGGGAAACCCGAAAGTTCTCATGGTCTTCCATAGATAATCCCACTGGACCCTGTCAAATGCTTTTTCGGCATCTAGAGACAGGGCCAGGAAGGGAGCATTTCTACTAGATGCGAGATGAAGAATATCGAGTATTCGCCTGGTCGCATCAGAACCCTTCCTATATGGGATAAAACCTACCTAGTCATTCACTATGAGGGATGAAATAATTCTTGAGGTTCTATTAGCTAGAAGTTTGGCGTAAATCTTGGTGTCGAGGTTAATTAATGAAATGGGGCGATAGCTGATGCAAAGGTCAGGGGGTTTGCCTCGTTTTAGAATTGTGACTATCTCAGCTTCCAAAAATTCTGCCTTAAAAGATCCTCCCGAGATTATCTCCTGAAAGAATCTGCAGAGGATGGGGGTTATAAGGTGATGGAAAGTTTTATAGAACCTAGCTGTGAAACCATCAGGGCCAGGTGACTTCCCTAGTTTCATGGCTTGAATAATTTTCAATATTTCTTCTGTTGTTATCAGGGCTGTTAGGAAGGAGGCGTTTTCTATGGTCAGTGAGGGGAGAGAGAGTTAAGAAAAGAGGAAATTCCCTCCAAGGTATAAGGAGGAGATTCCAACCCTGCTTCAATGTTGTATAGGGTATGGTAATATTGCATAAAGGTGTTCCCAATCTCTGCAGGGGCGGAAACATTTGTTCCTGCTGGATTTTGTATGGACATTATTCGAGATTGGGCAGTTTGATGTTTAAGTTTTGATGCTAAAAGGGAGGAAGCTTTATTGCCTTGGTGATAGTAAATCCTTTTGAATTTTTCTAACATATTATGTACCTTTTTGATTTCTAAAGCTTGAATTTGCTTCGATATTTCAGCTATTTCATCATTTACTGTGGAAGAGTATGAACGGGAAAGTTCAGTTCTTAATTTTCGTAATTGGATAACTAGAGAAGATAAAGTGGTTTCGCTTTTTGAGCGGACTTCTGCTTCAATCTGCATAAGGTGTTCCATCATTAGTGCTTTCAAGGTGGCCCACAGATTTTGTGTCGTGGTCTGGCTATCATCGTTTAGGTTGAGAAAGTCAGTAATCTTAGTTTGGAGAGCTACCTTAAGGAGAGGGTCTGTTATAGTCCAATCTTGCATGCGCCATAAAGGAGGGGAGAAGGGTGTTAAATGTGGACCTAATCGTAAGTGTAGGGAGTCATGGTCAGACCAGGAGACAGGGATGATTATGACGGAAGAAACGTTATCTAAGCATTTAGCACTGGTAAAGAAATAGTCAATGCGGGTATGTGACTTGTGTGGTGAGGATTAAAATGTATAATCCCTCTCTTGTGGATGTAGGGCCCGCCACACATCATATAGTTCATATTCATGTTGGGCAATCAATAATTGGAATGAGTGAGTGAGTGGCTCTGTCACCGTGAGAGAGTGGGGGTCCTGTTCTGTTGAGTTTTGTGTCCCATATTAGGTTACAGTCTCCTCCCAGAATTAGTTCCCCCTGTTTCACTACCAAAACCGACGTGAGAAATGTCCTGAGGATTTTAATCTGTTTGGTATTAGGTGCATAGATATTGAGCAGTGTGACTAGATGTTTATTTAGTTTACAAACAACAATGAGAAACCTGGCTTGGGGGTCAGATTCAACATAGATCGGGTCATAAGAGATATTTTTGCCTATATATGGCTACGTCTCTGGACTTGGAGGGAAACGTGGCTTCTATAAGTGTGGGGAACTGTCTAGAAGTGCGTGTAGTCCTAGGGGCTGGTGTCCAGTGGGTCTCCTGGACAAACGCTATGTCAGTTTGGTTTTTGCGTAAGTAAGGGAAGAGTAGACTACGTTTGGTAGGGGAGTTAAGTCCCTGGACATTTAGTGTGAGTAGGCGAAGTCCCTCCATGATTATATATGGTTAGGTAATTATAGGGGCGAGATTTAAAAAAAAAAAAAAAAAAAAAAAGGATTAAAGGAGGAGAAGAGAGGAAACCAAAGAGAGAGTTGTGCAGAGGGGTGTTTTCCTAGGTTGATACCTTAAAAGGAATTGTGGTCCAGCGAGGTTTTATGAAGTGGGGTTTACAAGAATAGTTAGATATAGCTAAGTCATAGTTATTTTTTCAGGGGGATTTGGGGATTCAGCAGTCCAGAGCCGCTTTGGTTAAAAAAGAAAGGGGAGGGGGAGATGAGATGAGGGGGCAGATTTGGATGTGTCTAACCTGTATTAGGTTAGTTATTGAAGTAGATGTGTGAGCTGTCTAGTATAAAGAAGTTTGGGAAGGTTAGTTTATAGAGTAAAATTATGCGAATATGTAAGGAAGAGCTGGGAAATGAAGATATTAGGCGTGTGGAAAAGGGGAGAGGTGCCTAGACATGAAGCCCCCCCCCCCCAGTTTGTGAGTGATGGGGTAAACAGACAAGGAAGATTGGTTTTAGACCTGTATATGTTCGTTCAGTTGGGAGTGAGAGATAGTCTAAGAGAAATTCAGTCAAGAGACTTGTTGACCTATGGACTGTGTAGAAAACATAGTGAGGGGGAGTATATAAAAAATGTGTATAAAAACCAGTCAACATCATAACAACTGAATAATATATATTAAATATTTCTCTAACTAAAACGTAACACTCTAAAATATATAAATGTAGTCCTGACTACATAATCAAGTCGAGAAATGTTGCCAATCTAGATCTTAGTCAAGTTCGTTAAATGTCTTTCATAATGTTCATACATCTTGTAACATATCTCAGCCTAATGTCACTATCCCTTTAAGACTGCCTTCCCTGATTCTGACACTCATGCTGGTTTTGGGCAGTATTTGCATTAAGCTTGCCTGCCTGATTAATCATTCATGCACCTGATTCCCTCAGCCTCTTTTTAAGCCTCCTCAGGTCTAATGTGCTTTGCATTAACTTTGAAGTTGTGCTCCTGAAAACAACTGAGGTCTGTGGCTGATCCTGCATGAATTCTACCAACATATTGAAGCTTCAGTTTTCCCAATTTCCTCTGCTTAAAATCATCAAATCGCAAGTATTCAAATAATTCCATTTTGTTACCTGGACACTGCTACTTAACAAACTCTGAACTTTATTATAAATCAAGCATACTTTTGGTTATCATCACTCTCTAATTATTACAACAGCATCTTACTCAGAACTTTATAACTATTCTCTGCAACAAGTTGTCATAGCTGAAATATCCTTCTACAAATATGTTAACATATTCAGAACTCTGCATCTATGTGTTCAGTTAAAAGCTTTCATGTGGTTCTCCTATATATGCCCAAACAGTAATTTATGCCTTAAACTTGCAACTGGACTATCACCTGTGCTCCTCTGCTTATTACTGACATACAGCTCTATATAATATTATGTACTGTGAACCTTTAACAAACCTTAGTTTGCATATATATGTACAAACAGTAATTAATGCCTAAAACTTGCAACTTGTCTTTCACCTGTGCTGCTCTGCTTAATTCTGACATACAGCTTTATATAATATTATGTACTGTGAACCTGCAAAAAACCTTAGTTTGCATCTAAATGTCAATCTTCTACCAGTTTACTCTGAAGCCTGAACATTCCACATTGCTATACATTTCTCTCATTGAATCCTGCAGCTACTCCTATTAACTAACTATAAGTCACAGTGAAGCCAGATTATATATTATACAAATTTTGCACTCTCCATTAATTCTTCAATAACTTCTAGGAACTATGAATCACAGAATATCATCTATCCATGTCCAGGATACTCTTCCCCGGGTCAGGGGTCGGTGTCTTCAAATCCCTACCACTGTCCTGAGGGTCTGTGTCCTGAGCGAATGTACACCGGAACATGACACATCTCCTCTAATTAGGGAGACAGGAACATTTCTCTGGAATAGTGTAATGGACAAAAGTAGAAAGTAGGAAAAATATATAAGGTATGGGAAAGAGGGTAATAGAAAAGAAAGGAGAGCCATGAGCTAAAGAGGGTAAGGCAGGTACCCATATGTGAGCTCTAGGCTTACCTGAATGAGGGGCTTCCAATGGAGGATTCTTCGTTAAAGGGACCAATAGTTAGGGAGTGATAAGTGAGTAAGGTATGTACCCGTTTGTACACTCCATTTTTTTTTCTTTCAAAGTTTCAGTCATAAGGATGAGTAGATCAGGTAATGGTAGATTCTATAAACATCTGGATCCTGATCTCTATTATTCTTTCTCTTGGCGGGAGGATGTAGGGTTCAGTGGTCGCCACTCCGGGGCTGACATGTTAAGTCCCTTCGCTTTTCCTTGCCTCTTGGTAGAAGAATCGGAGGGGTCAGTGAGTCCCAGAGTGCTGAGTAGTTTCAGACCCTGATCTATAGATGAGATTACATAGGAATGGTCCTGGTGTTATACAAAGAGCTTCACAGGGAATCCCCATCTATATTTTATCTTGTGATGCCTCAATGCCAATGTAAATTGATGAAAAGTTCTCCTTTTGGGTAGAGTGTGTGGAGACAGATCTGGGAAGACTTGTAAATTTTGGTAGGATTCCTTGAGTGGTTTGTTGTTAAAAGAGGCTCTCAGAACTCTCTCTTTGGTGATGTAGTAATGTAGAAGGAGGATGACATCTCTTGGAGTGTCAGCGGTGGAATTGCGGGGGCGTGAAACCCTATATACCCTGTCGATCAGTAGGTCTTGTTCTGTCGTTGTACCAAGGAGTTCCTTGAAGTGGGTAGTCAGATAATTATGAAGTTCAGTTGAGGAGATATCTTCAGAGATGCCTCTAATCCGGAGATTATTTCAGTGGGATCTGTCCTCTAGATCCGCCAGCTTGGTCTCCAAGTCCGAAATTTGTTCCGCAAGGTTTTGTGAGTAGGAGAGGAGATTGGAGTGATCAGTTACTAAGTCTCCATGTTTTATTTCCAGTATCTTTGTCCTTTCCCCCAGTGAGGAAATGTCTCGTTTGAGTTCGCTAACAGATTGGCGGAGATCTTGTCTCAGAGATGCATAGTGGATGTCCATCTTATCAGTTAATAGTTTGATGGATTCTAGAAAGGTGGATTGTGAGAGTGTAGTTTTGTTCTTATGGGGGTTGTCTGTCTTAGTGTTCTCAGAACTGAAAGCTGTAGAGTCTCTAGAGTCCTCTTCTGAAAGTTCTGGATCAGATAGATTCTTACTATGGAAGTGGTCAGTCAGGGTCCTTTTAGGATTATCCTGATGTTTTGGTTTTCTCTTTACTGATTGTGCCATGGCTAGGAGGATTAACTTTGAGATCTCTAAGGTTTATCAGAATATGTTGCTTCCTTGTTAGGATTGAATACTGGGGGAGGGGTGTCAGGCCGGCACCTCTATACCATGGGGCTTTAGCCCTCCATCACTCCCCTAAGCTCTTATGAGAAATTATTCAGGGTTTTCAGGACCCAGTTGATGATGCGGGAGTGGCTTATCTGAACTGTCAGAAGTTTAGGGATGGTCCCTCTCCTGGGAAAGTGCCACCACTGGGCGAGTCTGGAAAAAGGAATGTGGATATGACCCGCAGAGTCAAATGGCTCTGGGAAAGGGGGGAGAGGGATCTCTGTGCAATGGGTATGGGAATCCATATGTGAATTTCTCAATATCCTGGTTGGGGGACTAGAACAGTAGTTGACCCCCTGTAACAAAGTGGGTGGTGCCTATTGTATGAAGTTGTTTATCTCTGATAGGATGATTGATAGGGTGATGTAATATAGCCTGTTTTTATGGGATAAGGAGAGTGATGATGACTCTTGATGTTTTTGTAGAGCCTTATCCGTTTGTACCTTTTAAGGCCATACACTACAATTTATTGCAGTCTATAGCATTGAGAAGCACAGAGATTGCCGTTGTGAGATGGCTTTGTGGGAAGCCCAAAAAAGAAGAAAAAGGCTAGTCCGGACTAGTGCCCTGTTTGAGTTTATAGTGGGCTCCCTGACTACCCCTGAGTCCCTGGGATTAGTGCTCTGCCTCATGGGGGTTGGTTGTGGTGCTGGAGGGGGCCCGTGGGAATCTGTCTTCTCTCTCAGTATACAGGGGCTGAATATGTCAGCAAGTGTTAAATCCTGTCAGATTAGTTGGCGGACTTAAAATTGGATTACTGAGGCTTCTTAATTCTGACTGTCTGGGAGTGATGCAGGGTAGGGGTTGTGCGGGATGATACTGCGTGTCTTGCTAAAACCCCAGACCCTAGAAGTAATAAATGTACTCACTCAGACCGGCTTTTGAGACACTACCCGCCGTCCACCTTAAATCTTAGGAGTGGGTACTTTCAGTTCAGGGATCTCAGTAGGTGGAATGCTAAGCGGCTAAGCCGATCTCTACAGCCACAATGTATAACTTCCGGAGAGGAGATGTCCTGAATTGGTCTGGAAGGTGTCCGGACTGTATTGCAGTGAAGACTCGTGCTGAAGAGAGATCCAGGGCCTTGAGAGACTGTCCAGAGTTTGCGCTATGTTCCGTGTTCAACGCGGCAGTGAAGACCAAAATGGCGGCTCTTCACTGGCTTTTCCACCATACTGCTGTGACCACTCGGCTCTAGGAGAAAGAGAGCGTACAGGCCTGTGTTAGCCACTCACTGGTTCTCAGTGCATCCAGAGAGGTAGATGCTGTCGGTAGGGAGCGTAAAGGATGCCGAACCCACCGCCCAGCAGCCTGAGACAGTTCCTCCAGCAGGGTAGTGCGTTATATGGGTCTATTAATTTGGCTTGCAGTCAGGAATGGGTAGAAAAATATATTAGGGTAGGGAAGATATAGGGGATATTTGGTCTAATTTGGGTGTTTTTTCTGGTCTTTAGGGGATTATTTGGAGAATAGTTGGCTAATTTGGGATGAGAGCTCCAGTACTCTGAGACCTGTCAGCTCTGTAGTTGGCTCCACCCCCCCCCCCCCCCACTATAGACTTGTTTTAAGAAACCCATTTCAGCTTTTAATTTCCTGGCTGTATTTGCAACTCACTGCAGTGACAAGGGCGTGTTCAAATCTTTAAGAATTGCACTTTCAGTAGTGATGTCTTGGTGAGTTTGTTTTCTGAGAGAATTGTTTCAGGTACATGTTTTATTTATTATAGACTATTTTGTGCTAGATTACAAGTGGAGTGCAAACATTTGCGCCCGAGAAATAAGGGGTTTGCACTCATCAGGCTTACCCATCGTATTTTGAGTTGAAAGTAAATTCTATCGCATGAGTGCAATCGCGATTTACGGTAAAATGATTACTGCGACTTCAGAGCTCTGGTTAGCTGTTTCATGAAACATAAAAGTTGCACAAAACACATCAGAAAAATATAACAAAGCACACTTACACTCACAATAACACCATCTAATAAAAAAAATATATTTTTTTAAATATTGCATAATAAAGTTATAAGGGCTCAAAGATATAAGATCTCAGGTGTTAGAAAAAAGAGGTAGGCAAAGGGCTTTAATAATGAGACACATACATATACAAGTATACATTTTAATATGTATATATATATATATATATATATATATATATATATATATATATATATATACAGTATCTCACACAAGTGAGTACACCCCTCACTTTTTTGTAAATATTTTATTATATCTTTTCTTGTGACAACACTGAAGAAATGACACTTTGCTACAATGTAAAGTAGTGAGTGTACAGCCTGTATAACAGTGTACATTTGCAGTCCCCTCAAAATAACTCAACACACAGCCATTAATGTCTAAACCGTTGGCAACAAAAGTGAGTACACCCCTAAGTGGAGATGTCCAAATTAGGTCCAAAGTGTCAATATTTTGTGTGGCCACCATTATTTTCCAGCACTGCCTTAACCCTCTTGGGCATGGAGTTCACCATAGCTTCACAGGTTTTCACTGAAGTCCTCTTCCACTCCTCCATGACGACATCACAGAGCTGGTGGATATTAGTAACCTTGCACTCCCCCACCTTTCGTTTGAGGATGCCCCACAGGTGCCCAATAGGGTTTAGGTCTGGAGACATGCTTGGCGAGTCCATCACCTTTACCCTCAGCTTTTTTAGTAAGGCAGTGGTCATCTTGGAGGTGTGTTTGGGGTCATTATCATGTTGGAATACTGCTCAGCGGCTCAGTCTCCAAAGTGAGGGTGTCATGATCTGCTTCAGTATGTCACAGTACATACCTCTTGAAAAAGTCTGGGTGTCACCAGATGAAATGCGTTGAGGAAACATGTAACCATCACAATGCCAGCCGGACTGTACATCTGAACTAGCCCTGTGACAGACCTCCTCACCGGACCGGTGATCATATTAGGAGAAAAGCAGGAGCATTTCAAGGTTCAACAAGAATACTAACCAGCTGAGGAGTATATACGGTGATATTATCACTAACTGCAATTGTGATTTCTAATCTTCACACAGAGAGTGGAGGTGATAAAGTCACCTCCACGAAAGAATGCGGTTCTAGCACTCACTGTCTTAACCTCTTATGCGGCGTTAACTTCCAGAGTGTAAAACTTAACTTTTATTTATTTAACTAAAATAATTGGAGAAGGGGGGAAGACAGGGGGGAAAAAAACATAAACAGTTAAAAACCTAGGATAGAGTAGTCCTGTATAGATTTTGTTATATGCAATAATGTGTCTGAATAGGCCTTTGGGGTATGATAGCCCAGATAATAATATTACAGTATAATCTATACAGAAATCAATGTGGCACACCGGCTCAATTAAATAAAGCTGTGTTGATGTAGTGTAGATTGTTATAACGATACCCAGTGTGGGATTATTTCAGATCAACTAAGTTAAAGATTCTAAATTTTAAGCCGTAGCCACTTTTTGGAACACCACAACTCCAGACAAGAAGATTTGGTTTGCTGGGGCATAGAAAAAGTGAGCCTAGGGATAAGAGGAGGAGATCTTGAAACTGCTCTATTAAGAGCAGAGAGCAGATGGATATACTTACTCAACTCAGTATATCCAACAGGCCTTAATGAACAAAATAATTATTTCACATTTTTATAGATATGAAGAGATGAATCAATTTTTTATTGCCAAAAACTATCTTAGGCAAATATCTTCTAAAAACTCCAATCTAATCAACAATGGTGGAATATCCATAAAACAAATCACACCAAAATGATAAAAAGTTATCATTTTCCTAAAACAAACCACAACCATGTCGAGATTACAAGATACATTAATATAAATAAACAAACTATCTGGAAGGAAACTAAAATGAGAGTTATCACGCTAGAAGGATTCAATAAAAATTTATACAAGACATTCTATGAGAATAAAAACCTTTTCACTACAATGACAAGAAACTGAGTATTGTCACATTGTGCACTAAACCACCACTAACACCTAACCGTTAATTTCCTTATAAGTAACCACCAATAAGGGAACATTGTGTATATTAATTCATTATCACTTTTACTTATGCTACACAAGTATAGGATTTTCACCTTCTCTCTTCTCAAAACAAGAACTGGAGAATAATATAAAAATCTTTTTAGCACTTTATATCACTATATCATTCACTTACCACAGGATATATACATGTATCACAACACGTCGAAACACGCTACACTTCACAAGTATAAATCAAAAAAACATATTTTTTTGAATAATAAAAGAAAATAACTCTCAATAGAATATTTTCACTTACCTCACTTTTCACTTAGCAAGTGCTTTTTGTTATTTTGAGGGTTTTCTTTGTTGGCACATGGGACCTAAGTTTTCTTTTTGTGACTTTTTATTGTTTAAGACACATTACACTGTTCACAATTTACACCTAACCACATAACATCATGTTATTAATAGCACGCATAGTTACTACACCCCCTACAATGTATTATGTTTCATTAAATCAGCAGTTAAATGTCCTCATAGAATAATGGAAATAAATAAAAAATAAAAAACAAAAAAATACAACAATAAAACAACATAAAACATCATTGATTCTCCTACTCTAACATAGTTTCTCTTGTCACTTGCTTTTACTCCATTTTATTAATTAGTTTCCTGATATAAATCTTTCAGAATACCGGAGGCAAGTATGAGAATACCACAAGTTCGAACAGTTGACTTTAAAGTTAAAATCATCATTTGACTAGCCACTCAAGATCTCTATACCTATATACTTAGTTTTAGGAGAATCCTGTGGACTCACAAATAGGTAAACAATCAATACAGATACGATCATTTTAGGACATGATTCATGATGGTATATCACTAAAAGAGTCATCTTTTGAACTGGTACCCTCATCAAGATACTATAAACATGGGAAATGATATACGATCCGAAGACCTTATCTCAAACTTAGTACATATAGCTCAACAAAGAGAGATATATATATATATTATTACATTGCAATAATATAAGTAATTAAAATCATCCAAAATATAACTAAATAAATTTACCATGGATGGCACTATACTGGAATGTAATGTTAAATCTATGTATACACATAATAATAAATAGACACTTAATAGACTCTATTTACATACATTCCACCTTAAGTGAATAAGTTAAAATCCTCCTTAACAACATCCGGGACCCACAACATGAAAACATGGGAACCTAGATTGACATATAGATTTGCCCAACCAGAAAATTTCTAAGGCGGAACTTCCGGTTCATACCGGGTTTAAATTTCTCAGAGACGGGCGGCCCGCCGCCTTTGATAAAGCCCTATACGGGCGAAACGCGTTAGGTGTAGAGATAGAGCATTGTTAAGCTCTTTTTTAAAAATTAGGAGAAAGTAGTCGGTTACGTTAAACTATGGCTCACCGGCATCAATAGGGTGTCAGCGTGGTACACTATTTAGGAAACTCCTTAGAGGGACACCCACTGACTAATATCGCCCATACCAGAAACCTATATTTATAACTCCTGTATGGCATAATCAGTAATAAGTTTATGATTAACCATTACAACAAGGCTATAACGGGTATGGGATATTTACATGGGTAACTAAGCTAACTTAGAGTATAAGCTAAACCAGTTACAGCGCAAATTACTGCCAATCCAGACAAACAATCAAGAGTTAGATTCACAACAGCATAGTAATATAACAAACTGCATACTGGCAGCTTGATATTTTTTTGTGTATAAGAAAATAGTATTCACAATAAGAATCTTACTATACTACACAAGCGTGCCAAAGGGCAAACACTAAGAGGTTATCGAGTTACATGTAGCGATCTCCCTGCAGGCACACTATTGTTGTTCAAAAAATCAAAAAGAACTATATTACGGTTTACTTGTGGAACACAATTTTACATTTGAAATAGTAACCGAGATTGCATTAAAGTGATACTACCCTTGCTCAGTGAAATCGAACTCAACAATCATAACTCACTATAATACTCATTATAGGTGCTGCATAACTGGTGCACAAACTAGTACCCAAATACTTAATACTGTGAAGTGGCACTACTGCACCAGAATACTCTGATTTAATCAGACTAATAATCAGTAATATTATTTAACATTTTACCGGGACTCACATAAGAACAATACAGTAATAAAACCACTGCTGCACTAAAATAAAGTTACCTTTGTATATTTAATACCACACTACTATTACTACATGGGAATGCAGAATATCTAGGGTTTTTCCAATGCATACTAAGCTATTATGAAACACAATTAGAATACAGATTGAACAAGTTACACTTAAACTTGAAATAATAATAGCTTGACTACATTATACCCTAGCTGATTCTTAACATAAAACCATCCCAGACCAGAGGATCAAACGCAATTATATAAGTGGTATTGGGATAGTATAATGCATACAAACCAATTTACTTAACATTAACCCTACGATAAGTGAATATAATAGTGAGTGAATGGAAAGACAACAGCAGTAACAATACTATCACTATCAAGTTATTTATATTGATACAACAGTGAATAACTGAAAGACAAAATTGGCAGCTGTCTTATCTCATATACCTTAGAGAATAGAATTAGCCCAGCACTTTAATATAAGTTCAGTTTTCCCCACTGGACAACCAATACAATTCCAGCATCTTTTGTGTAGATTATCCTATATGTAAAAGATCACTGTAAAGGAATAACAGCCTTAGAGTATGGATGACAGCAATATGTATACATAAACATATTATATCAGCATTAAACTGACTACTTATTGCATAAGACATCCTGGCTACGGCTTAAAATTTAGAATCATTAACTTAGTTGATCTGAAATAATCCCACAATGGGTATCGTTATAACAATCTACACTACATCAACACAGCTTTATTTAATTGAGCCGGTGTGCCACATTGATTTCTGTATAGATTATACTGTAATATTATTATCTGGGCTATCATACCCCAAAGGCCTATTCAGACACATTATTGCATATAACAAAATCTATACAGGACTACTCTATCCTAGGTTTTTAACTGCTTATGTTTTTTTCCCCCCTGTCTTCCCCCCTTCTCCAATTATTTTAGTTAAATAAATAAAAGTTAAGTTTTACACTCTGGAAGTTAACGCCGCATAAGAGGTTAAGACAGTGAGTGCTAGAACCGCATTCTTTCGTGGAGGTGACTTTATCACCTCCACTCTCTGTGTGAATGCTATTGTTGTGCGGTAGCACCCCTCCCTTTAACAGCATAGATTGATTACACAATAACCAACTAACATTGACCACTATAGAGATATTGGGGAGCGTGTCTAAGTGTAGTGCCATTCGTTTCTAGTGATTTCTAATCTTGTACGTGCATTTTTAATTTTGCGCTATTTTACTTGTTAATTAAAACTTTTACCCTTAGAGGTCCATTTGAGCGCTTGTGTTTTTTCTTCTATTTTTCCAGTATCGCTTTGGGAGACGTACTACAGGAAACCTCAACCTACACAAAGCTTCAGCCCTACACATAAAGGAATGAGCGTTTTGTGGAATTTGAGAAATTCATTGTGAGGACCAAGCAGTCATATTATCATTTGACACATATTTTGTCAACAGACAGTTGTGCTTTCATCTTAATGTCAGTCTTCCACTATAAGGTCTGTGTTATAGGATTATATCCCCTTGTACTGGACATCAAGTCTCAGATATAAGACTATGGACAATATATATAGTGGTTTTAGACACATAGATCATTATATATTGAGAGTCCTTAATACATTCCTTATGACATTGTTCTCAATATCTGTATTTCGATCACATACTACTAATGTTATGGTGATATGCATACATCTATGTGATACATATGGTAATCATATAACATTGGAAAAGGATAGTGCAACAGTTTATATCATTTCTATGTCACAGTACATGTTAGCATTCATGGTTCACTCAATGAACTGTAGCTCCCCAGTGCCGGCAGCACTCATGCAGGCCCAGACCATGACACTCCCACCACCATGCTTGACTGTAGGCAAGACACACTTGTCTTTGTACTCCTTACCTGGTTGCCGCGACACACGCTTGACACCATCTGAACCAAATAAGTTCATCTTGGTCTAATTGGACCACAGGACATTATTCCAGTAATCCATGTCCTTAGTCTGCTTGTCTTCAGCAAACTGTTTGCGGGCTTTTATGTGCATCATCTTTAGAAGAGGCTTCCTTCTGGGACGACAGCCATACAGACCAATTTGATGCAGTGGGCGGTGTATGGTCTGAGCACTGATAGGCTGACCCCCCACCCCTTAATCCTCTGCAGCAATGCGGGCAGCACTCATACATCTATTTCCCAAAGAAAACCTCTGGATATGACGCTGAGCATGTGCACTCAACTTCTTTGTTCAACCATGGCGAGGCCTGTTCTGAGTATAACCTGTCCTATTAAACCTCTGTATGGTCTTGCCCACTGTGCTGCAGCTCAGTTCCAGGGTCTTGGCAATCTTCTAATAGTCTAGGCCATCTTTATGTAGAGCAACAATTCTTTTTTTCAGATCCTCAGAGAGTTCTTTGCCATGAGGTGCCATGTTGAACTTCCAGTGACCAGTATGAGAGAATTTGAGAGGGATAACACCAAATTTAACACACCTGCTACCCATTCACACCTGAGACCTTGTAACACTAACGGGTCACATGACACCAGGGAATGAAAATGGCTAATTGGGCCCAATTTGGACATTTCCACTTAGGGGTGTACTCACTTTGTTGCCAACGGTTTAGACATTAATGGCTGTGTGTTGAGTTATTTTGAAGGGACAGCAAATTGACACTGTTATACAGGCTGTACACTCACTAGTTTAAATTGTAGCAAAGTGTAATTTCTTTAGTGTTGTCACATGAAAAGGTATAATAAAATATTTACAAAAATGTGAGTGGTGTACTCACTTTTGTGAGATACTGTATATATATATGTATATATGTATTAATATATATGTATATGTGCATGTATTTACAGACATATATATATATATATATATATATATATATACACATATAAATACATATATACACATAAATAGAAATGAATTGGAACCCTTTGCCATTAAGTAGATGAAAACATGTAAAAGCATATTAATGCAATATTCATATTTAATAAAGTGTTGCACTGTGTATTTAAGTTAGGGGTTAATAATTGTAGGTAGGTGGAGGCGACGTTGGGGGCAGCAGATTAGGGGTTAATAAATATAATATAGGGGTCGGAGGTGTTAGGGGCAGCAGATTAGGGGTACATAGGGATAACGTAGGTGGTGGCAGTGTATGGAGCGGCAGATTAGTGGTTAAAAAAAATATGCAGGTGTCAGCGATAGCGGGGGCGGCAGATTAGAGGTTAATAAGTGTAAGGTTAGGGGTGTTTAGACTCGGGGTTCATGTTAGGGTGTTAGGTGCAGACTTAGAAACTGTTTTCCCATAGGAAACAATGGGGCTGCGTTAGGAGCTGAACGCTGCTTTTTTGCAGGTGTTAGGTTTTTTTTCAGCTCAAACTGCCCCATTGTTTCCTATGGGGGAATCGTACACGAGCACGTTTTTGAAGCTGGCCGCGTCCGTAAGCACCACTGGTATTGAGAGTTGCAGTGGCGGTAAATTATGCTCTACGCTCCTTTTTTGGAGCCTAACGCAGCCATTCTGTGATCTCTCAATACCAGCGGAATTTAAAAGGTGCGGGGGAAAAAAAGCCAGCGTTAGCTACGCGGGTCGTTACCGACAAAAACTCTAAATCTAGTCGTTTGACTTTTAAATTAAGGCCACCTCTTATCTAAATGTATTTTGACAGTTTTTCACCACTAGAGGGCGTTAGTTCATGTGTGTCATATTGATAACATTGAGCTCACGCATGTGGAGTTACCTAGGAGTCAGCACTGAATGACTAAAATACAAGTCTGTCAAAAGAACTGAAATAAGGGGGCAGCTTGCAGAGGCTTAAAGGGACAGTCTACACCAGAATTTTTATTGTTTTAAAAGATAGATAAACCCTTTATTACCCATTTCCCAGTTTTGCATAACCAACACAGTTATAATAATATACTTTTAACCTCTGTGATTATCTTGTATCTAAGCCTCTGCAAACTGCCCCTTTTTTCAGTTCTTTTGACAGACTTGCAGTCTAGCCAATCAGTGTCTGCTCCCAGATAACTTCTCGTGAACAAGCACAGTGTTATCTATATGAAATACGTGAACTAACACCCTCTAGTGGTGAAAAACTGTTAAAATGCAATCTGAAAGAGGTGGGCTTCAAGGTCTAAGAAATTAGCATATGAACCTCCTAGGTTAAGCTTTCAACTAAGAATACCAAGAGAACAAAAAAATTGGTGATGAAAGTAAATTGGAAAATTGTTTAAAATGACATGCTCTATCTGAATCATGAAAGTTTTTTTTGGCCTAGACTGTCCCTTTAAATACAAGGGAATCAAAAAGGTAAAAAATGTATTAATATAACAGTGTTGTATATGCAAAACTGGAGAATGGGTAATACAGAGGTAATCTATCTTTTTAAACAACAAAAATTCTGGTGTTGACTGTCGCTTTAATAGTTAATTTGTGAATCCTATTTCCATAACTTTAAACAGAATTCCTTGCTGCCATTAATACACCACGTGCTGAGGAAATTTGTGAAACACTTGCCCATGGACGTTTCTGGGTACATAAATGTCTTCTGGAATCTATAACTTTATGCTTCCATTATAAGCATAGGTTGTACTATTTAAGCTTTGCAGTAATAGAAATAACGTTCACATAAAAACTCTAAGATATAAACACCATGAATATTTTTCATGCTTTCTTTGCTATTATTATTTTATTCCATATACAAACAACTTAAAGGGATAGTCTACTATAAAATTGTTATTGTTTACAAAGAAAGATAATCCCTTTATTATCCATTCCTCAGATTTGCATAACCAATACTGTTGCATCAATATATTTATTTATTTTACCTCTATGATTACCTGCACTTAAGGCTCTGCAGACTGCCCCTTATCTCAGTGTGCTTTTTTTAAGCTTTCTACAATCTTGCATTTTAGCCAAGTAATGCTGGTACTGGTAAACCCATTATCCTTCTCCACTGGAGTGAGCACAGTTATCTATATGGCACACATGAACTAGCACTATCTGGATCTAGTGCAAGATTGTAAAACACTAAAAAAAATGCTTTGAGATAAGGGGCGGTCTGCAGGGGATTATAAATAAGCAGTCTTGGATGTGCGAAGCTGGGGAATGGGTAGTAAAGTTGTTATCTTGTCTTTTTAAACAGTAAAAAAAAAATCAAGTAGACTGTCCCTTTAAATATTTAACCTTCATTTTAGGTATAATAATCAGTCCCATTATTAACAGCTGAGTTCTTCTTCATTCATAATGTAAGTAAATGAACTAATTTGTGACTAAAAACTGACAAAGGATATGAATAGTAACTAAAAGCACAGTAGCGGATCATCTCTTTAAATCTTTATAACTTGTGTTGTAGAAAACCTTCAGTTAGAAGCTTATGTCTGGGCAGATTAACATCTCAAACTCTCTTCCATACCGTTGAAAAATACAAACCCTGGAGAGTAACTTTAGCTGCTCCATAAAAGCATTGCAGATAATGTGCGAGCTACACGTCTCCGTATTGATCTGTGAGATAAAAGGAGTATTGAGGTTTTGTGATTGATACGCTGGCCTCCTTTCCTGTCTTTAGGCTTCTGAAACGATTACAAAAGTACTGGAAACAAAACTGACTTTTATAAAAGTAGCAAATCAATATCTTCTCCTTCAGCATAACCTGAACAATCAATTCATTGAAACGTGAATGTTCTCTTGACTAATTTCTCTGTAATGGAAACATCAGTATATATTTAGGGTGTAACTTCCATATCCCTAGCCTTTGGGTACTTAACTCATTTTTTTCCACATTAAAGAAATATAAAAACCCAATTTTTTTCTTTAATGATTCAGATAGAGCATGCAATTTTAAGCAACTTTCTAATTTACTTCTATTATATATTTTCCTTTGTTTTTTTTGCTATCTTTATTTAAAAAGCAGGAATGTAAAGCTTAGGAGCTGGACCATTTTAGGTTCAGCACCCTGGATAGTGCTTGCTGATTGGTGGCTACATTTAGCCACCAAAAAGCAAGAATAACCCAGGTTCTTAATAAAAAATGGGCCGCCTCCTAAACTTTACATTACTGCTTTTTAAATAAAGATAGTAAGAGAACGAAGAAAAATTGATAATAGGAGTAAATTAGAAAGTTGCTTAAAATTGCATGCTCTATCTGAATCATTAAAGAAAAAAATGTGTGTTTATTATCCCTTTAAGTACATTTATATACTAGAAGAACTTCTTTCAAGCCTGTTGTAATTTTCAGATTATCTAAAGATGGCTGATGCAGAGTGGGTGTCATCTGCGTAAAAGCTGATCTTTAGGATGATGCTAGAGAGTAATATTTCATGCTAAAATGTACTTCTGACAGTAAGTACCTTCTAAACACCGCAATAGATGGTGTGACATGTTAACATCCAGACGAAAAATGCAATAAAATGTGATGTCAGCCAAAAGTTTAATCTTAAAGGGACATGGAACCCAATTTTTTTTCTTTCAGGATTCAGATAAAACATAGAATTTTAAACAACTTTTAAATTTACTTTTATTATCAAATGTGTCCATTGATATCCGTTGCAGAAGGAGCAGCGATTCACTAGTGAGAGCTAGCTGAAAACATCTAGTCAGTCAATGACAAGAGACAAATGTGCACAGGCACAAATCATCAGCTAGCTCCCACTGTTGTACTCTAGGTACATTTTCTTTTAAAACAATGGATACTGAGAGCACAGAGTACGTTTGAAAATAGAAGTGATTTTATCCCCTTAAGGACAGGGAGTTTCAGAGGAAAACTTGCTCAAAGGACACAGAGAATGTTTAAAAAATTTTAATGTTTAAAATTTTTTTTTTTTATATTTTTATATCACTCTATATTTAAACAGAAATGGAGCCTTGTTTTTTTATTTACCTATCAAAACTATATATATATATTTTAGTAGACAACCAAAGATATTGATCTAAGCCCTTTTTGGTATATGTTATGCCACCATTTTGCCTCCAAATGCGATCATATTAAAAAAATTGTTCACTTTTTCACAAACTTTGGGTTTCTCAAAGAAATTATTTACACACAACTACTGCAGTCATAAGACAAATGGTTATAAAATCTTCTCTGGGATCCCATTTGTTCAGAAATAGCAGACATACATGGCTTTACCATTCCTTTTTGGTAATTAGAAGCCTCTAATTGCAACACACTTCTGAAATTTCTGGCGGTGAATGGTGTTAATAAAGATGCTTGTAAGGTTAATTTTATCTGTAATGTATAGATTATCCTCCCACCTGACATCTCCCACCCACTGATCCCTACCTGAATTCTCCTAAACAGCTCTCTACTCTCTCACCCCCCAGATAATATAATATGCCAGTATATTTTTTTTTACTTTATTATTTTTTTACATATATAATAATTTCTGGATTGTAGGAAACCCTCCTCACACACCCACCTCCCTAATCCCCTTGCAAACAGTTCTATCACAACCTATGATATTTTTCAAAATGTTAAAGGGATCTGAAACCCAAAAATATTATTTTGTGATTCAGACAGAGCATATAATTTAAAAAAAAAAATGATTTGTTCTTATGTTATTCTTTGTTGAAGAGATATCTAGATATGTGTCTTGAGCACTGCATGTGCTGCCATCTAGTGCTCTTGGAAATGGATAACATTCTGCCATATACTGCTCAAGACATGTGCACACTCATGAGCTTATATCCCTGCTTTTCAAAAAAGATACCAAGAGAAGCAAGAAAAAAATATAAAAGAAGTAAATTATAAAGTTGCTTAAAATTGCATGCTCTATCTGATTCATGAAAGAAAAGAATCTGGGTTTTATGTCCCTTTAATGAATGTCGATTAGACATTTTTTATGTTGATGCATCCATGGTTTATGGCACACCTTTTTCATTATCATTTATGTTAAAAAAAACATAATTTTTGCTTACCAGATAAATGAATTTCTTTCATGGGGGTGACAGGCCACAATCCATTACTCCTGGGGATTGCTCTTCCCTGCCACTAGGAGGAGGCAAAGATTCCCAAATCCCAAGAGCTCTTTAAAACCACCTCACAGGTACCTCAGTTTAACGTATAGACAAGCAAAATGAGGTAGGAAGAATTAATAAGAGCCATAAAAGGATCAGAAAAAAGATGTATTAAAAAAAAAAAAAATTAGCGAGCCAATCCCGACTTGCACTAGACAGTGGACATATGTGCACAATCCAAGAAGACGAAGCATGAAAAATGTCTACGATATTAGGGGGAAGGATTACCAAAAGGTCCCTAGCCATACTAATATGGGCCCTTATTTTACTCATCCACATAACAGAAGGAAATATATCAACACAAATACTGTATGACCTGCACTACTACTTACGTGGTATACTTGTTCCACTGTACTTGCGGATTATTCTACATGGGCAAGACCACGGACGACCTCCGTACGAGGATGGCTAATCATAGGTCATCTATAAGAACGGCCATTGAAAAGGCAACCACAGATCAACTGATGGCACAAAATTTTGTCCAAGCTGGCCATACGGTTAAAGACTTGAAATATACCCTTATTGACCATGTCCCCATGATGCCCAGAGGCAGAGATCGGGGTAAACATCTTCTACAATTGGAAGAAAGATGGACATTTGAATTAGGAACACTTATGCCAAAGGGACTTAACCCCCACTTGGACTGGCATAGTTACCTATGACTTTCATGTGATACCAGATCCTCAGTCTAAACCCCTGTTGCACCAATATTATATAGTATAACCAATATAATAGTATATATACCTCCTAAGTATATGATATATATTTTACATTCCATCATATATAAAATACTATACAGGGAGTGCAGAATTATTAGGCAAGTTGTATTTTTGAGGATTAATTTTATTATTGAACAACAACCATGTTCTCAATGAACCCAAAAAACTCATTAATATCAAAGCTGAATATTTTTGGAAGTAGTTTTTAGTTTGTTTTTAGTTTTAGCTATTTTAGGGGGATATCTGTGTGTGCAGGTGACTATTACTGTGCATAATTATTAGGCAACTTAACAAAAAACAAATATATACCCATTTCAATTATTTATTTTTACCAGTGAAACCAATATAGCATCTCAACATTCACAAATATACATTTCTGACATTCAAAAACAAAACAAAAACAAATCAGTGACCAATATAGCCACCTTTCTTTGCAAGGACACTCAAAAGCCTGCCATCCATGGATTATGTCAGTGTTTTGATCTGTTCACCATCAACATTGCGTGCAGCAGCAACCACAGCCTCCCAGACACTGTTCAGAGAGGTGTACTGTTTTCCCTCCTTGTAAATCTCACATTTGATGATGGACCACAGGTTCTCAATGGGGTTCAGATCAGGTGAACAAGGAGGCCATGTCATTAGATTTTCTTCTTTTATACCCTTTCTTGCCAGCCACGCTGTGGAGTACTTGGACGCGTGTGATGGAGCATTGTCCTGCATGAAAATCATGTTTTTCTTGAAGGATGCAGACTTCTTCCTGTACCACTGCTTGAAGAAGGTGTCTTCCAGAAACTGGCAGTAGGACTGGGAGTTGAGCTTGACTCCATCCTCAACCCGAAAAGGCCCCACAAGCTCATCTTTGATGATACCAGCCCAAACCAGTACTCCACCTCCACCTTGCTGGCGTCTGAGTCGGACGGGAGCTCTCTGCCCTTTACCAATCCAGCCATGGGCCCATCCATCTGGCCCATCAAGATTCACTCTCATTTCATCAGTCTATAAAACCTTAGAAAAATCAGTCTTGAGATATTTCTTGGCCCAGTCTTGACGTTTCAGCTTGTGTGTCTTGTTCAGTGGTGGTCTTTCAGCCTTTCTTACCTTGGCCATGTCTCTGAGTATTGCACACCTTGTGCTTTTGGGCACTCCAGTGATGTTGCAGCTCTGAAATATGGCCAAACTGGTGGCAAGTGGCATCTTGGCAGCTGCACGCTTGACTTTTCTCAGTTCATGGGCAGTTTTTTGCGCCTTGGTTTTTCCACACGCTTTTTGCGACCCTGTTGACTATTTTGAATGAAACGCTTAATTGTTCGATGATCACGCTTCAGAAGTTTTGCAATTTTAAGAGTGCTGCATCCCTCTGCAAGATATCTCACTATTTTTGACTTTTCTGAGCCTGTCAAGTCCTTCTTTTGACCCATTTTGCCAAAGGAAAGGAAGTTGCCTAATAATTATGCACACCTGATATAGGGTGTTGATGTCATTAGACCACACCCCTTCTCATTACAGAGATGCACATCACCTAATATGCTTAATTGGTAGTAGGCTTTTGAGCCTATACAGCTTGGAGTAAGACAACATGCATAAAGAGGATGATGTGGTCAAAATACTCATTTGCCTAATAATTCTGCACTCCCTGTAGTCTCCTACAGTAAATAGAGGTGACTTACCTGCCTACAAAAGGATATGGTCCCTAGCTATACTAATATGGGACCACTATCCCTAACCTCTATATTGGCCCAATATTAATCTTTTATGTATATATGGCCGTTTGTTATATAGACATCATATTATTGTTCATATTATTGTTCATATTGTTGATCATATTATTGTTCAAATTTGCCCACCTCCATATAATGTCCTACTATTTGAGTACTATTCTTCTTTTTGGTAATCCTTCCCCCTAATATTGTAGACATTATTGTTTTTAATCACACTTTATTTTGTTAAGTAACACTCACAGTATCATGCGCTGTCACTTTGCACTTGCACTTATTAATCTTTTATGTATATATGGCCGTTTGTTATATAGACATCATATTATTGCTCATATTATTGTTCACATTATTGTTCATATTGTTGATCATATTATTGTTCAAATTTGCCCACCTCCATATAATGTCCTACTATTTGAGTACTATTCTTCTTTTTGGTAATCCTTCCCCCTAATATTGTAGACATTATTGTTTTTAATCACACTTTATTTTGTTAAGTAACACTCACAGTATCATGCGCTGTCACTTTGCACTTGCTATCACACACATCCCACTATACACTTTGACATGCTACAACTATTGGCAAGCACTGGCCAACACTTTCTATAATAAGTCTGATTTTGGCACATATAGCTATTAAGGTACACAATTAGTAGCATGAAGTAGTTGCACTTATGATTTATCCAAACTGATACTGCACTTGCGCACTTAGCTCTAACATTTTTTTTGACACACAAAGGTGGTTCTTACGCCGCCGCCGGTTGCAGAGTGACGTCACGAGTCCAACTTCCGGTTCCGGCTCCGGCGCTGCATCGTGCAAACCGACGGAGTCTTCACATCTTGACACAAACTTATAAGCACTTGCACGGGTAAGTCACTTTTCACTTATTTGCTCTCACAGGGGTCTGAGGACGGGGGTTACACCCCGAAAACGTTCACCTTTATAACAATAAACATCACTTTTTGAAAAAATGGCGAGTGCTTCTTTTGGCTAACTATTTTATGCAATATTGGATGGTACCCCGCAGTTGAGGATTGAGAACAGAGAGTGCTATAACTTTGAAACTTATATATATAAACTATAACTGCCCGTATTAAAACTATAGAGTGTCTAAATTAAAAAATAGTGATACTTACCAAGACACTCATCTACCAGCAAACAACCAGTAGAAAGCCAAACCAGTATTGAAACATATCAGCAGAAGTTTATGGAATAGGAGTTTATTGTAGATTCATAGAAGAAGATAAAAGTCCCTGCGACTAATTATGGAGGGTCTGTGACAGATCTCCCATCAGGCAAACAAAGAGTCACAAACCATACCCCATATACATCCCTCTGACAAGCACTGTACTATGAGGGGAAACCGGCCTCAATATAGACTGAGAACCCCTCTCTCTGAAGAATCAAATGCATATCTTCATTTTTCGACCACCTCCAGTGGAAGCAAAGTTAAGACTGAGGTACCCATGAGGTGGGAGGGGTTTTATAGAGCTCTTGGAGTTTGTGAAACGTTGCCTCTTCCTAGTGGCAGGCAAGAGTAATTGCCAGGAGTAATGGATCCTGGACTCTCACCACCTGTATGAAAGAAATAGTCCTATACTTAACATGTGCCAGATCTGTTTTTCTGATCAAAAACAGAATTCTTTAAACTTAATGACACATTTACAGAGCCATTTTCCACATATCAAAAAACAGAAAGGACTTTTTTAAACCCCAGACAGCACTTATTGACTTATTACCAAGACTTTAATATTAGTTTTGTGCATGGCAAAACAAACTGAAATTACTCACCACCATCATGAATAACATTAGGGAGTAGCATCACCAAACAGATACAAACCCTATCTGCTCAATCAATTAACAATAAAAATGAATAATAAGCACATTTAAAAAGACAGTCTACACCAGAATTTGTATTGTTTTAAAATATAGATAATCCCTTTATTAACCATTCCCTAGTTTTGCATAACAACACGGTTATATTAATATACGTTTTACCTCTGTGATTACCTTGTATTTAAGCCTCTGCAAACTGCCCCCTTATTTCAGTTCTTTTGACAGACTTGCATTTTAGCAAATCAATGCTGACTCCTAGTTAACTCCACGTGCGTGAGCACAATTTTATCTATTTGACACACATGAACTAACACCCTTTAGTGGTGAAAACTGTCAAAATGCATTCAAATAAGGTGGCCTTCAAGATCTAAGAAATAAGCATATGAACCTACTAGGTTTAGCGTTCAACTAAGTATACCAAGATTACAAAGCAAAATTGGTGATAAAAGTAAATTGGAAAGTTGTTTAAAATGACATGCCCTATCTGAATCATGAAAATTTATTTTGGACTAGACTGTCCCTTTACCAAGCACTAAGAAAGTTTAGGTATGAATCATTATCTATCAAAAGCAAGAAAAACTAGTATCATCCCTGTAGTTAGAAGCAGCACACAAAAAGCTACCCTCCAATGCATATTTTTGGCACTCTACTTCTTAACTAATATTCGCCTAGATTTAGAGTTCTGCATTAGCCGTCCAAACCAGCGTTAGGGGGTCCTAACACTGGTTTTGGCCGCCCGCTGGTATTTAGAGTCAGTCAGGAAAGGGTCTAACGCTCACTTTCCAGCCGCGACTTTTCCATACCGCAGATCCCCTTACGACAATTGTGTATCCTATCTTTTCAATGGGATCTTTTTAACGCTGGTATTTAGAGTCTTGGCTGAAGTGAGCGTTAGAACTCTAACGACAAAACTCCAGCCGCAGAAAAAAGTCAGGAGTTAAGAGCTTTATGGGCTAACGCCGGTTTATAAAGCTCCTAACTACTGTGCTCTAAAGTACACTAACGCCCATAAACTACCTATGTACCCCTAAACCGAGGTCCCCCCACATCGCCGCCACTCTAATAAAACTTTTTAACCCCTAATCTGCCTACCGCACACCGCCGCAACCTACATTATCCCTATGTACCCCTAATCTGCTGCCCCTAACATGGCCAACCCCTATATTATATTTATTACCCCCTAATCTGCCCCACCCCAATGTCGTCGCTACCTACCTACAGTTATTAAAACCTAATCTGCCGACCGGACCTCGTTGCCACTATAATAAATGTAATAACCCCTAAACCGCCTCACTCTCGCCTCAAAAACCCTGTAATAAATAGTATTAACCCCTAATCTGCCCTCCCTAACATCGCCGACACCTAACTTCAAGTATTAACCCCTAATCTGCTGACCGGACCTCGCCGCTACTCTAATAAATGTATTAACCCCTAAAGCTAAGTCTAACCCTAACACTAACACCCCCCTAAGTTAAATATATTTTAAATCTAACGAAATAAAATAAATCTTATTAAATAAATTAATCCTATTTAAAGCTAAATACTTACCTGTAAAATAAACCCTAATACAGCTATTTTGCATTTAAATAAACATACAATACCCCCCCAACATTGCAACCCACCACCCACATACCCCTAATCTAACCCAAACACCCCTTAAAAAACCTAACACTAAGCCCCTGAAGATCTCCCTACCTTATCTTCACCACATAACCGATCCGTCCAGAAGAGGGTCTGAAGTCTTCATCCTATCCGGCAAGAAGAGGTCCAGAAGAGGGTCCGAAGTCTTCATCCTATCCGGCAAGAAGAGGTCCTTAAGAGGGTCCGAAGTCTTCATCCTATCCGGCAAGAAGAGGACATCCGGACCGGTAGACATGTTCATCCAGGTGGCGTCTTCTATCTTCATCCATCCAGGGCGGAGCGGGACCATCTTGAAGCAGCCAACGCGGATCCATCCTCTTCTTCCGGCGACTCCCGATGAATGAAGGTTCCTTTAAGTGACATCATCCAAGATGGCATCCCTCGAATACCGATTGGTTGATAGGATGCTATCAGCCAATCGGAATTAAGGTAGGAAAAATCTGATTGGCTGATTGAATCAGCCAATCAGATTCAAGTTCAATCCAATTGGCTGATCCAATCAGCCAATCAGATTGAGCTTGCATTCTATTGGCTGATCGGAACAGCCAATAGAATGCGAGCTCAATCTGATTGGCTGATTGGATCAGCCAAACGGATTGAACTTGAATCTGAGGGACGCCATCTTGGATGACGTCACTTAAAGGAACCTTCATTTGTCGGGAGTCGCCAGAAGAAGAGGATGGATCCGCGTCGGCTGCTTCAAGATGGTCCCGCTCCGCGCCGGATGGATGAAGATAGAAGACGTCGCCTGGATGAACATGTCTACCGGTCCAGATGTCCTCTTCTTGCCGGATAGGATGAAGACTTCGGACCCTCTTCTGGACCTCTTCTTGCCGTATAAGATGAAGACTTCGGACCCTCTTCTGGACAGATCGGTGATACCCGGCGTGGTGAACATAAGGTAGGGAGATCTTCAGGGGCTTAGTGTTAGGTTTTTTAAGGGGTGTTTGGGTTAGATTAGGGGTATGTGGGTGGTGGATTGTAATGTTTGGGGGGGTATTGTATGTTTATTTAAATGCAAAAGAGCTGTTTTCTTTGGGGCATGCCCCGCAAAAGGCCCTTTTAAGGGCTGGTAAGGTAAAAGAGCTGTTAAATTTTTATTTTAGAATAGGGTAGGGCATTTTTTTATTTTGGGGGGCTTTGTTATTTTTTAGGAGGCTTAGAGTAGGTGTAATTAGTTTAAAATTCTTGTAATCTTTTTTTATTTTTTGTAATTTAGTGTTTGTTTGTTTTTTTAATTTAGTTTAGTTGATTTGATTGTAGATAATTGTAGATAGTTTAGTTAATTAATTTATTGATAGTGTAGTGTTTAATTGTAACTTAGGTTAGGATTTATTTTACAGGTAATTCTGTAATTATTTTAACTAGGTAGCTATTAAATAGTTATTAACTATTTAATAGCTATTGTACCTAGTTAAAATAAATACAAAGTTGCCTGTAAAATAAATATAAATCCTAAAATAGCTACAATATAATTATTTGTTATATTGTAGCTATATTAGGGCTTATTTTACAGGTAAGTATTTAGCTTTAAATAGGATTAATTTATTTAATAAGATTTATTTTATTTCGATAGATTTAAATTATATTTAACTTAGGGGGTGTTAGGGTTAGGGTTAGACTTAGCTTTAGGGGTTAATACATTTATTAGAGTAGCGGCGAGGTCGGATCGGCAGATTAGGGGTTAATACTTGAAGTTAGGTGTCGGCGATGTTAGGGAGGGCAGATTAGGGGTTAATACTATTTATTATAGGGTTTTTGAGGCGGGAGTGAGGCGGTTTAGGGGTTAATACATTTATTATAGTGGCGGCGAGGTCCGGTCGGCAGATTAGGGGTTAATAAGTGTATGTAGGTAGCAGTGACGTTGGGGGGGGGCAGATTAGGGGGTAATAAATATAAAAAGGGGTTGGCGATGTTAGGGGCAGCAGATTAGGGGTACATAGGGATAATGTAGGTTGCGGCAGTGTACGGAGCGGCAGATTAGGGGTTAATAGAAAATGCAGGGGTCAGCGATAGCGGGGGCAGCAGATTAGGGGTTAATAAGTGTAAGGTTAGGGGTGTTTAGACTCGGGGTTCATGTTAGGGTGTTAGGTGCAGACTTAGGAAGTGTTTCCCCATTGGAAACAATGGGGCTGTGTTAGGAGCTGAACGCTGCTTTTTTTTTTTTTTTTTCAGCTCAAACTGCCCCACTGTTTCCTATGGGGATATCGTGCACAAGCACGTTTTTGAAGCTGGCCGCATCCGTAAGCAACGCTGGTATTGAGAGTTGAAGTGGCGGTAAATATGCCTGTACGCCCCCTTTTTGGAGCCTTACGCAGCCCTTCAGAGAACTCTACATACCAGCGTTGTTTAAAAGGTGCGGGGGGAAAAACACGCGTAGCTAACGCACCCCTTCTAATGCAAAACTCGAAATCTAGGTGATTGTGTTTGTCTGAAGTTTTGTATTTCTCTGTTTTTATAAAAGAATATTTCCTCTTTAAACAGTGAACTGATGAAGGACTGATATAATAAATAACATATTGGAAATTATCCTGTAAGTGTGTGTCTGTCTTGATCTTTAGTAGAACACAAACTGCATCATGTTGTCAGGCAGAAATTAGTTCACAATAAAACGCAACGTAAAAAAGAATGGCAGATATTAAGCATGCTCATTTGAAGCTTAGCTATGTATAGGTATGAAATACATTTTTCATAAATGGCATTTAGAAAATGTAATTGCTTGTGCGCATATGTGTGCATGTGTGAGTGCATGTGCATATGTGTGTAAGCGTTTGAGTGCATATGGGTTTGTGTGTACATGCATATAGGGCTAAATTACGAGTAGCGCACTATTTTTTGCCTGTGAGTTATATTAGATTTTTTTCAGCTGTGTTACAAGTTAAAAGTAAATGCAAACACTTGTGCGCTTTTGTGATTTACACTAAAATGATTACCACAACCTAAGAGCTCCGGGTAACTGTTACACTCGACAAAAAAGTGTCACAAAACCCATTAAAATACATTTAAAAGTACAGTTACACTCATAGTAACACTATCTAATAAAAAAAATATTGCAATTAAAAGTTATAAGGGCTCAAAGATATGACGTGCAAGGTGTCATGAGATGCAGGACGCAGCAGAGGGTTCAACACTATTTTATTGCAGAGCATGGAAATATACATCTGGTACCATTCATCTCGTACCATTCATCTCACTTAGTAACTGTGACATAGACAATAACGAACCTAAGCCCCGCACCCATCCGGTGACGTCACTTCCCACTCTCATCACATCTTCCCCCTTTTCAAAGGACAAAGCATACTTTTTTTTTCATTTGAATACAACAAATAACAAGGTATACAAGAAGCATACAACAACATTTTGGTAAAGTATACAACAAATAACAGGTTAAAGAAAATATTGGTATAAACAACATGAATTGCATCCTGACTTGAACATCGGGGTAGACTACCCTAGTCCACAGTGACCATGGGATTATTCTGCCCATACTTCCGGTCACTGCTCTAATTAGTGCTAATCCCGATAACGGGCCGAAAGTTTCACCACTCTTCCACTTGATGTAACTCTACTTGAACTGTCCTCTGATACAGAAGAAGGTGATTGAGAGTCTGCTGGAGGCAAAGACATATCCCCACTGTGATCTTGCTGAGGGGAAGGCACCCCTCTTAAAACAGGGGATCCCACGGGCGGTGGTACTGAGGCATCCAGTTCCAAACTCTCAGGTACAGGCTGAAGATGTTTTCGGTTACAGCATGTAACTGTCCCTCCATCAGTAAGGACTACATAAGACCTTGGTTCTGGAGAGCATCCAATTACCGTAGCAGACGTCTTCCGTTTCATCTCATCATCCAGTTTAATTCTGACACTTTGCCCCTTTCAGCTCCAGCAAGGGCTTCACAGAGTGTCTCCTGTCGTAGAAGAATCGATAGCTCCTTTTTGCCTCTACATCCCTCCTAAGGACCTCGTCCTAAAGGAATAGAGCTAGCTGGCTGGAAGACTCCTACAGAGGGTAAGGTGGTGTGAATCTGATGTCCTAGCATCAGCTGTGCCGGGGTAAAACCCGTGGCTTGAATGGGAGTCGCCCTATGGGACAAGAGGGCCAGGTACAGCTCAGATTGCTTCAAAATGAACTTTGTTGTTTGAACTGCCCTTTCAGCCATTCTATTGGCCTGTGGGTAATGTGGACTTGACGTGGAATGTACAAATCATATTCTCTGCTGAAAGAGCTGAACTCCGGCGTTCCCGGCAAAAGGCACATTTTAACACATGACTTGCAATGTCGGAACTGATCCCAGGCCACCATACTGCCGTAGCTGCCCTTTCCCTGCACTTTGTAATGCCTAAGTTGCCATCATGAATCCTGTTTAACATCTCCTGCCACATGCTAACAGGAATAACAATGCAGTCCTGGAACAGCACCAACCCATCCAGCTCCGTGAGCTGCAACCTTTCTGACTGATAAGAACTTAAAGGCATCCAGGCTGCCCGACTCTCGGGCCAACCTTCTTTTATGTACTTTATAACTTCTTGAAGGTCTGTATCTAAATATGTCTCTTTTCTTATTTGTTCTAGTTTCCCTGAAGAAATGGATTTGGAGGCCAAAACTGAATCTACATACCCCTTCACATCTGATTCCGTTGAAGATTCTTCAGCAGCAGCCAGCGGGAGCCTGGAAAGTGTATCTGCCACAACCAGTTGCTTCCCCGGCACATGCACTGCCTGAACGTTAAACCTAAGCAGCCTCATTAGAAGTCTCTGACATCTTAGGGATGTTTTGACAATATCATAGGAGTTGATTAGAGGGACTAGTGGTTTATGGTTAGTCTCCAGACTAAATTTCTCTAAACCCACTAGGTAACGCTGAAAGCGCTCACAGGCCCAAACTGCAGCCAGACACTCTTTCTCAATTTGGGCGTAATTCGACTCAGCAGCCGTCAGTGTACGGGAACAATAGGCGATGGGCTGTAGTTTGTTCTCATTCGACTGCAGGAGGGCGGCCCCTAACCCATAACTGCTCGCATCAGCACTAACCACAGTCTTTTTGGAAGGGTCGTAGAACCCCAACATTGGGGCAGACCCCAGCAGGGACTTGACCTGCATAAAAGATTCTTCATGTGAAGGTTCCCAGACCCAGGCAACATCTTTCTTTAGCAACTCTGTGATAGTATATTGGATAAATCTTGAAGGAACCTGCCCACATAATTTACAAGGCCCAATATTTGTCTCAGCTCCTGTACATCAGAAGGATTTTTGATCTGTTCAATAGCACAAATTTTCTCGGGGTTTGGCTTGATGCCAATCCCATTGATGATATGCCCAAAGTAACATAACTCAGCTATCCTAAAATGGCATTTCTCTTTATTTAACTTCAGCCCGGACTCTCTAATAGTCTGCAGCACACCGCTCAGTCGCTGATCATGTTCCTCCAATGTAGACCCATACACCAAGATGTCGTCCATGACGACAGCCGTGTCCACGGCAGTGACGTCACTTCCCACTCTCATCACACAAGGTACTAGGAAAAAAAAGGACTGCAAAGGGCTTTAACATTGAGATACATACATATGCATGTTTTAATATGTATATATACTGTATATATGTATATACCGTGTATATATATATATATATATATATATATATATATATATATACAGTATATATATATATATATATATGTGCATATGTATTTATGTATTTATTTGTATATATATGTATTTACAGACATATATACAGATATAAACACATATATACATATGCATACATTTATAGACCTATCTATACTATAATTGCGTTTGTAACGTCCATCGCCGTTGGCAGTTGCGCACGCATCCTCAAAGGAATGTTGGCAGCGCGAGGCCATGGATTCTTTCACCACCCTGCCATTTTCGGAATCCACCGGGATGCAGCGAAGGCAAACGGAGCATTAAAAAAAAAAAACTGCCCGCAATAAGTATGAAAAAATCACCTAACCACACGCAATAAGTATTAAAAAAAAAATTACCATCCGCAATAAGTATTAAAAAAAAACCTAAGCGCCCGCAATAAGTATTTAAAAAAAAAACCTAACCGTCCGTACAAAGTATTAAGAAAAAAAAACAACTACCTAATAAAATTATTAACCCCTAAATCCGCAAACCCCATCATTGCAAACTACCTAATACATCTATTAACCACTAAACCAACCCCCCACAATGCATTAAACCTAAGTTACCAATAAACTCCTACACCACAAATGCCCACAACGCAAAAAACTAATTTAATGATTAAGTCCCCTAACCTAACCTAACACCCCCTAAATTAACTCCTAATTACAATAAAAATAAACTACATTACAATAAAAAATACAAAAAAAGTACTTTACATTAATCTAATTACAAAAAATAAAAAAGGCTAACATTACAAAAAAAATAAACACATTATCCAAAATAAAAAAATTAAACCTAATCCCTATAAAAATAAAAAAGCCCCCCCAAAATAAAAACACCCCCTAATCTAATGCTAAACTACCGATAGCCCTTAAAAGGGTTTTTTTGTAAGGCATTGCCTTAAGTTAAACAGCTCTTTTACATTAAAAATAAACAAAGTCCCCCCTAACAGTAAAACCCTCGACCCACCAAACCCCCCAAAATAAAAAAAAACTAGCACTAAAAAAAGGGCATTTGTATGGGCATTGCACTTAAAAGGGCATTTAGCTCTTTTTCACTGCCCTTAAACGGGCATTTAGTTCTTTTTAGAAGTGCCCAAAAAAAACCTAAGTTAAAAAATAAAAAAAAAATTAAATAAAAAATAACTAACACTAAAGCCCCAAATCACGGTTTCAGAAGTCAGGCGGAGAAGGTCTTCTTCCAGGCGGGTCCATCATTTTCATCCACAGCAAAGGCGGCACGGAGTTTTGGTCCAGAGCGGTCTTCCCAGATGTGGCGATCCTCAGCGGCAGTCATTGGCGGCGGCGGTCCTCAGCGAAGGCGTGGAGGTTCCTCTTCATGCAATCGTCCGCCACACACTGAAGAAAGAATTCAAGGTACCCCATATTTATTGGGGTACCTTGATTTCCTATTGGCTGAAATTTTCAAAATCAGCCAATAGGATGAGCGCTACTTAAATCTTATTGGCTGATTTGAACAACCAATAGGATTTTAGTAGCTCTAATCCTATTGACTGTTTTGAAAATTCAGCCAATAATCGTCCGTGGTATACTGAAGAAAGAATGCAAGGTACTGCAATCAATTTGGGGTACCTTGCATTCTTTCTTCAGTATACCATGGACGATCGGATGAAGAGGAGCTTCCATGTCGCCGAGGACCACCTTCGCTAAGGACTGCCGCCGCCACCAAGGATCGCCACATCTGGGAAGACCGCTCCGGACCTCCGCTCCATGCCACCTTTGCTATGGATGAAGATGATGGACCCCCCTGGAAGAAGACCTTCTCCGCTGGACTTCCTAAACCTTGAGTACCAATTTGAGACTTTAGTGTTAGGTTTTTTTTTAAATGTGTTTTTTTTTATTATTTTTTAATTTAGGATTTTTGGGGCACTTTGAAAAAGAGCTAAATGACCTTTTAAGGGCAATGCCCATACAAATGCTCTTTTCAGGGCAATGGGTAGATTTGGTTTATTAGTGTTAGTTTTTTTTTTTTGGGGGGGGGGTTTACTGTTAGTGGGGATTTTGTTTATTTTTAATGTAAAAGAACTGTTTAACTTAGGGCAATGCCCTACAAAAAGCCCTTTTAAGGGCTATTGGTAGTTTAGCATTAGACTAGGGGGTGTTTTCATCCATGTTTAATAAAGTGCTATTTTGTGTTCGCAACTCCTCAAAGTCTATTTGTTACTGTAATGTTACGAACGTGACTTTTAATATGAGCATGAATCTCTTTTACTTCTATCGGTTTTAATGCTCGAACGCGAGGGCAAACTACTGCTCCACTCATAATATAGCCCATAATGAGCATTGATGTTTGCTTCTAAACATGTTTTAAATGTGTTTACATATCTTATGTGAATCTAAATATCTTCCTTTGTTCCAAGCATTTATATGTTTGTAAGTTGAGCATGTTACATTTTTCACTTTCTGTAAAAACAAATGTGGACTTTTATCACGTGGAGCATACATTTCTACACAACAGAATATTCAAAATAAACTAAAGCAGTAGGGAATTATAGTGGTCAAATCCACCTATGGGATTTCTTGAGTACCTTGAGTGATAGTTTTCTGTTTCTCTAAGATATTCTTAGTTGCTTGGATTTAGTATTCAGCCTTCATGTAAGACAAAACATGACTTCTTGTTTCAAAAGCATATAACGATATTTCCTTTGTTTTTAGTCTGCTTATATTTGAGTGGTAACGTCAAGGTTGCTTTGGCTCAGCAAAATTCGTCCATCCCAAACTTTGGTTCCCACAACACAGGCCAACAGTAAATTGTATCCTATCCTACAATCCTACTTCAGTTCCACTTCCAATTAACCCTCTCCCAAACGTGCACCAGAGTGGCACTGTCATGATGAATATTGATGATAGATTTCCCTAGAGAAATCAACACTCACTGGGCTTTTTAAGTTAAAAGTACAGTCTAATCAAAATTAAACTTTCATGATACAGATAGGACATGTAATTTAAAAAAAAAAAACTTTCCAGTTTACTTTTATCACCAAATTTGTTTATTCACTTGGTATTCCTTGTTGAAATCTAAACCTAGGTAGGCTCATATGCTAATTTGTAAGCCCTTGAAGGCCGCCTCTTAGTGCATTTTGACAGTTTTTTACAGCTAGACAGCATTAGTTCATGTGTGCCATTTAGATAACAGTGTGCTCACTCCTATTATTTATGAGTCAGCATTGATTGGCTAAAATGTTAGTCTGCCAAAATAACTGAAATAAAGGGCAGTATGCAAAGGCTTAGATACAAGGTAATCACAGAGGTAAAAAGTATAATAATATAAGAGTTAATAGGTAGTAAAGGGAATAGGTTATAAAGGGATTATCTATCTTTTTAAACAATACAAATTCTGGAGTAAACTGTACCTTTAAAGGGACAGTCTAGTCAAAAATAAACATTTGTGATTAAGATAGGTCATGTAATTTAAACAACTTTCCAATGTGCTTTTATCATCAATTTTGCTTTGTTTTCTTGGTATTCTTAGTTGAAAGCTAAACCTAGGAGGCTCATATGTTAATTTTGTAGCCCTTGAAGGCCGCCTCTTATCTGAATGCATTTTTTTTTAATTTTTTTTCACAACTAGAGGGCATTAGTTCATGAGTGCCATATAGATAACATTGTGCTCACACCAAAGGACTTACCTAGGAGTTAGCACAGATTGGCTAACATGCAAGTTTGTAAAATGAACTGAAATAAAGCGGCAGTCTGCAGAGGCTTAGATACTAGGGGCGAGATTACATATGCGGCATTGCCCGCAAAAGCCGGCGTCTCCAGTTTTTAATCGGGTATTGATATCACTTATACGGTGCCATATATAAATGTGGCGCGTATATTTCACCCGTCGCTCACTAATTTTACTCTTATAAACTAACGTAGAACTGCGTCGCAAATCGGTATCACATATTCAGCACAAGGAGTTAAGCTGCAAAAATGGAAACATTTTACTCCTATTAGGGGTTAATAGTTTAATTAGGTATATTGCGTTGTGGGGGATTGGTGGTTTGGGGGTTAATACTTTTATTATTAGTTGCAATTGGGGGGATTGCGGATACAGGGGTTTTGACGTGTCAGGTTTATTTTTGGGAGGCGGGTTAGACGTTTACAGAGATTTAACTTGTTTTTTAATTTTCTTAGGTGCCGGCAGTTTCTAAACTGCCGTAAATCACTGGCAACTGCAGACGTGTATTTCCGCACATTACTGGACATCGCTAGTTTATCCAACTTATGGCAGTTTACGAACTGTCGCCGGGGTTTATGTGATTTACCAATGTGCAGGGTGAAATTATGGGCAAAGCGTGTTTCAGCAGTTGCGCTGAAGCCTGCCCCGTATATGTAATCTCGCCCAAGGTAATCACAGAGGTAAAAAGTATATTAATATAACTGTGTTGGTGATGCAAAACTAGGAAATGGGTAATAAAGGGATTATCTATATTTTTAAACAATAACATACATATCTGGTGAAGAATGTCCCTTTAAGTATCTTTATATAGTAATGTTTTGGGGCTCATTAATCAACAATTGTAGCACCAAAGAGATATAATAATATACAGCTAGATTACGAGTTTTGCGTTATGAGTAAAAAAGCATCGTTATGCTTCATAACGCAGCTTTTTCCCTAATGCCGCTATTACAAGTCTTGTAGGTATAGGTGTACCGCACACCTTTTTGGCCGTCACGCAACGTCAGTACCGCACTTTTAAAAAAAGTCCTTTTTTCAATGGGACTTCCATAGCGCCGGTATTACGAGTTTGCCCGGGAGGCCAAAAAGTTAGCGGTACACCCTATACTGACAAGATCCGTACCGCCATCTAAAGTCAGTAGTTATGAGTTTTACGTTACAAATCTGTAAGATAGAATTCATAACTAAAGTGTTAAAAAGTACACTAACACCCATAAACTACATTTTAACCCCTAAACTGAGGCCCTCCCGCATCACAAATACTAAAATAAAATTATTAACCCCTAAACTTACCTGTAACATAAAACCTAAGCTAGCTACAAAATAACTAATAGCTATATTGTAGCTATCTTAGGTTTAATTTTTATTTCACAGCTAAGTTTGTATTTATTTTAACTAGGTAGACTAGTTAGTAAATAGTTATTAACTATTTACTAGCTACCTAGTAAAAATAAATACAAAGTTACCTGTAAAATAAAACCTAACCTGCCTTAGACTAAAAACTAACATTACAATAAAATAAATTAAATTAAATTAATAAAATACAATTTACTAAATTACAAAAAAATAAACATTAAATTACAAAAAATAAAAAACAAAATGATCAAAAATAAAAACGAATTACTCCTAATCTATTAGCCCTATCAAAATAAAAAAGCCCCCCCCCCCAAATAAAAAAAAACCCTAGCCTACACTAAACTGCCAATGGCCCTTAAAAGGGCCATTGCGGGGTATTGCCCCAAATAAATCAGCTCTTTTACCTGTAAAAAAAATACAAACACCCCCCAACAGTAAAACCCACGACCCAACCAACCAATTCCCCCAAATAAAAACCTATCTAAATAAACCTAAGCTAACCATTACCCTAATAGGCATTGCCCTTAAAAGGGCATTTAGCTCTTTTACATTGCCCAAACCCTAAGCAAAAAAAAAAACCACCCAAAAAAAAAACCTTAAAAAAACATAACACTAACCCCAGACGATCCACTTACAGTTATCGAAGTCTGGACATCAATCCTTATCCAGCTGGCGAAGTCCTCATCCAAGCGGAAAGAAGTCTTCATCTAGGAGGCCTTTTCAATCTTCATCCAGCTGGCGAAGTCCTCATCCAAGCGAGAAGAAGTCTTCATCCAGACGACATCTTCTATCTTCATCTATCCGGCACGGAGCGGGTACATCTTCAAGACATCCGGCACGGAGCATCCTATTCTTACGGTCGTCGCTGGAAAATGAAGGTTCCCTTTAAGTGATGTCATCCAAGATGGCGTCCCTTACATTCCTATTGGCTGAAAGATTTCTATCTGCCAATAGGAAATACAGGGGAAAAAATCCCATTGGCTGTTGCAATCAGCCAATAGGATTGAGCTTTCATCCTATTGGCTGAATGAGAATGAGTTATATTTTAATTATATTTAAGTTAGGGTTAGGGTTATGCATAGGGTTAGGGGTTAATTTATTTATTTAGTGTTAGTGATGTTGGAGGCCAGAGGTTTAGGGGTTAATAACTTTAGTATAGTGGCGGCGACATTGGGGGCGGCAGATTAGGGGTTAATAACTGTAATGTAGGTGGTGGCGATGTTAGGGGCGGCAGATTAGGGGTTAATAAGTGTATTTAGGTAGCGGCGATGTTAGGGGCAGCAGATTAGGGGTTAATAATTTATGTAGGTGGCGGCGATATCGGGAGCGGCAGATTAGGGGTTAATAACATTATGTAGGTGGCAGCGATGTTGGGGGTGGCAGATTAGGGGTGTTTAGACATTGTTTTTATGTTAGGGTGTTAGGTTTAGACATAACTTTTTATTTCCCCATAGACATCAATGGGGCTGTGCTACGGAGCTTTTGTTTCCGCGATCGCAGGTGTAAGGCTTCTTTTTTGCGGACTCTCCCCATTGATGTCTATGGGGAAATCGTGCACGAGCACGTCAAAGCAGCGCTTGTATTTCGGTGAGGTATGGAGCTCAACGCCACCATATCGCCCGCACAAGCCTGCGTTTTCAAAATCTGTAATAGCAGCGCTATAGGAAGGTGAAATAACGCCGCTTTTGTGGTGGTCTTAAATTTCCCTATTGTGCTGAAAACTCGTAATCTAGCTGAATGTTATTTGAAGTGTTTGGAGGAGAACACATACTGTATATGTTTAATACAATATATATTTATATTTATATATATTTATATTCAGTCATAATCAGTTTTACTAATCAAGTGCACAGTAATTTTGATTGCTATATAAATTTCAATTAGATTTCAACTTAGAAAGCCTGTGGCCCAACATAATTTGTATAGCATTATGCTAAAAATAGTTCATTGTGACATTTGATAATAGAACAGTGGTAATAATTTAATAAAATCTGGAGCTGTTTCCTTTTATTGTATTATCAATGCCAGTATCTGCAGCATATATAGTGTTGAGGTGTCAAATCTAGCATTTCAAAATTGTCACATAATAAAGATAAACACGGAATATAATATCTGTGAATGCCTAATTTTGAGAGATTTTTAACCTTTCAAACAATCCTGTTACTACTGTGGATCCAAAAAAAGATAAAAATCAGATTTCTCTTAGGATCAAAAAGTTACAAAGCAACCGATAGTGTTACATACCTGTATATGCTGCTTTGCATAAATTAAGAAGAAGAGGAAGAAGAAAAAAAAAGACCTTTTAAAAAACAAACAAACAAATAAAAAAAAATCTACTGAATTTGCTAAAACCAACCTCATTAGGCAGAGAATTGCACACCCTTATTGTTTTTACTAGAAATAACTCCTTATGCTGCTGTAGATGTCTCAGTGGATGACCTCCTCTCCTTTATAATGAATATAAATGAAGATAAATGTTGTGTGCAAGCTCGGGTTTTCTTTTGCTTAGCACATGCATAAGTAGATGACACTGACAAACTTCACATAAACATTAACACCCATTCTAAAAGATTCATTATTAGCATAAACACTCTCTCATTCTAACCAAACTCTAGTCGACTGGTGGTATAAACGGTTCTGGGGGTGCTATGTGCCCCTACTCATTCTTATAGTACCCCAGTGCTCAAAAGGTTAATAGGTATAAAATGTTAGGGATTTTATTTTTTTTGGTAAATGTCCTTTGCTCTGTCCAGGACAAAAATGAGAGATCTCTGAAGATAAGGGATTTGAATATGAAAATGTTTAAAAAGTAGTAGAAAATGATGACCTCCCCCCTTAGTACCACCTTCCACACTTCATTCTGAGCATCACAACATTTTTTAAAGGGACATTAAACACTAAAAGCATAGTATTAAAGGGACAGTCTACAATAGAATTGTTATTGTTTTAAAAGATAGACAATCCCTTTATTACCCATTCCCCAGTTTTGCATAACCAACACAGTTATATTAATACTAGGCGATAAGCCTGCCCAGCAAGCAGTCTATGCTTAAAAACTGCAATCCCCCCAAGCTAAAGTTAAAAAAAAATACAGAAAAAAATGAACAAAGGTATCCAAAATAAAAAAATACCCCTATAAAAATAAAAAATCCCCTCCAAAATAAAAACACCCCCGAATCTAATACTAAACTACCAATAGCCCTTAAAAGGGCCTTTTATATGGCATTGCCGTAAGTTAAACAGCTCTTTTACCTCTAAAAAATACTAAATCCCCGCTTAACAGTAAACCCCCCCCACCCACAAAACCCCCAAAATAAAAAAAATTGAATGGGCATTGCCCTTAAAAGGACATTCAGCTCTTTTACTGCCCTTAAAAGGGCAAACAGCTCTTTTTCAAGCCCCAAAAAACCCTAATCTAAAAAAAAACACCCCAGAAATTAAACCTAAGCCCCAAATAGGTACTCACTGTTCCTGAAGTCCGGCCAAGAAGGTCTTCTTCCAGACGGATGCATCATCTTCTATCTTCATCCGGAGTGATGGCGGCGCAGTGCGGAGGTGCAGAGCTGTGTTCCTGATGCCTGGATCCTCAGCGGCGGTGGCAGAGGCATTCCTCGATGGCATGGAGTCTCCACTTCACCCGATGTCCGTCGTAGACTGAAGATTGACTGCAAGGTACCGCAATCAATTTGGGGTACCTTGCATTCCTACTGGCTAAAATTTTGAAATCAGCCAATAGGATTAGATCTACTGAAATCCTATTTGCTGTTTAAATCAGCCAATAAGATTTCATTAGCTCTCACCCTATTGGCTGATTTAAAATATCAGCCAATAGGAATGCAAGATACCCCAATAAATATGGGGTACCTTGAATTCAATCTTCAGTGTGCAGTGCACGATCGCATAAAGAGGAGCTTCCACGCTGTTGTGGAGTGCAACCGCCAAGGACCACCGCCGAGGATCGCCACATCTGGGAAGACTGCTCCACACCTCCACTCTGCGCTGCCTTCGCTGTGGATGAAGATAGAAAATGATGGACCCACCTGGAAGAAGACATTCTCCGCTGGACTTCAGGAACCATGAGTACCTATTTTGGGGCTTAGTGTTATTTTTTTTTGGGGGGGGGATTTTATTTTTATGAATAGGGATTTGGACACTGTAAAAGAGCTGAATGCCCTTTTAAGGGCAATGCCCATACAAATGCCCCTTTTGAGGCAATGGGTAGTTTAGGTTTTTTTAGTGTTAGTTTTTTTTATTTTGGGGGGTTTGGTGGGTGAGGGGTTTTATTGTTAGAGGGATTTGGTTTATTTTTAATGAAAAAGTGCTGATTTCTTTAGGGCAATGCTCTACAAAAGCCCTTTTAAGGGCTAAAGGTAGTTTATTCTTAGATTAGGGGGCGTTTTTATTTTGGGGGGGCTTTTTTATTTTCATACGGCTAGATTTAGAGTTTTGTCGGTAACGACCCGCGTAGCTAACGCTGGCTTTTTTCTGGCCGCACCTTTTAAATAACTCTGGTATTGAGAGTCCACAGAATGGCTGCGTTAGGCTCCAAAAAAGGAGCGTAGAGCATATTTAATGCCACTGCAACTCTCGATACCAGAGTTGCTTACGGACGCGGCCAGCTTCAAAAATGTGCTTGTGCACGATTCCCCCATAGAAAACAATGGGGCTGTTTGAGCTGAAAAAAAACCTAACACCTGCAAAAAAGCAGCGTTCAGCTCCTAACGCAGCCCCATTGTTTGCTATGGGGAAACACTTCCTACGTCTGCACCTAACACTCTAACATGTACCCCTAGTCTAAACACCCCTAACCTTACACTTATTAACCCCTATTCTGCCGCCCCCGCTATCGCTGACCCCTGCATTTTATTATTAACCCCTAATCTGCCGCTCCGTAAACCGCCGCTACTTACATTATCCCTATGTACACCTAATCTGCTGTCCCTAACACCGCCGACCCCTATATTATATTTATTAACCCCTAATCTGCTGCCCACAACGTCGCCTCCACCTGCCTACACTTATTAACCCCTAATCTGCCGACCGGACCGCACCGCTATTATAATAAAGTTATTAACCCCTAATCCGCCTCACTAACCCTATAATAAATAGTATTAACCCCTAATCTGCCCTCCCTAACATCGCCGACACCTAACTTCAAACATTAACCCCTAATCTGCCGACTGGAGCTCACCGCTATTCTAATAAATGTATTAACCCCTAAAGCTAATTCTAACCCTAACACTAACACCCCCCTAAGTTAAATATAATTTAAATCTAACGAAATTAATTAACTCTTATTAAATAAATTATTCCTATTTAAAGCTAAATACTTACCTGTAAAATAAATCCTAATATAGCTACAATATAAATTATAATTATATTATAGCTATTTTAGGATTAACCCCTTAATGACCACAATGTACCCTGTATGTCACTGGTCGTTAAGGTTTTTTTCAGGACATAATAGCACAAGTCTAACAAAAACACGCTATTAATGCACTCCCTCCAGTAGGCTTTGTGGAATAGAGCAGTCGCAACGCTGGTGGCAAGACCTCGCTATAAAACAATCAAGTCCAAAAAAATGGCCAGTGACATACAGGGTACGTCGCTGGTCCTTAAGGGGTTAATATTTATTTTACAGGTAACTTTGTATTTATTTTAACCAGGTACAATAGCTATTAAATAGTTAAGAACTATTTAATAGCTAAAATAGTTAAAATAATTACAAAATGAACTGTAAAATAAATCCTAACCTAAGTTACAATTAAACCTAACACTACACTATCAATAAATTAATTAAATAAAATACCTACAATTACCTACAATGAAATAAACTTACTAAAATACAAAAAATGAAAAAGAACTAAGTTACAAAAAATAAAAAAATATTTACAAACATAAGAAAAATATTACAACAATTTTAAACTAATTACACCTACTCTAAGTCCCCTAATAAAATAACAAAGCCCCCCAAAATAAAAAATGCCCTACCCTATTCTAAATTACAAAAGTTCAAAGCTCTTTTACCTTACCAGCCCTGAACAGGGCCCTTTGCGGGGCATGCCCCAAGAAATTCAGCTCTTTTTCCTGTAAAAAAAACACATACAATACCCCCCCCAACATTACAACCCACCACCCACATACCCCTAATCTAACCCAAACCCCCCTTAAATAAACCTAACACTAAGCCCCTGAAGATCTTCCTACCTTGTCTTCACCTCACCGGGTATCACACCGATCCGTCCTGGCTCCGATATCTTCATCTAAGCCCAAGCGGGGGCTATACATCCATCATCCGACGGCTGAAGAAGTCCAGAAGAGGCTCCAAAGTCTTCATCCTATCCGGGAAGAAGATTTGATCCGGACCGGCAACCATCTTCTTCCAAGCGGCATCTTCTATCTTCATCCGATGAGGACCGGCTCCATCTTGAAGACCTCCACCGCGGACCCATCTTCTTCCGACGACGACTTCCCGATGAATGACGGTTCCTTTAAGGGATGTCATCCAAGATGGCATCCCTCGAATTCCGATTGGCTGATAGGATTCTATCAGCCAATCGGAATTAAGGTAGGAAAATTCTGATTGGCTGATGGAATCAGCCAATCAGAATCAAGTTCAATCCGATTGGCTGATCCGATCAGCCAATCAGATTGAGCTCGCATTCTATTGGCTGTTGGAGGTCTTCAAGATGGAGCCGGTCCTCATCGGATGAAGATAGAAGATGCCGCTTGGAAGAAAATGGTTGCCGTCCGGATCTACTCTTCTTCCCGGATAGGATGAAGACTTTGGAGCCTCTTCTGGACTTCTTCAGCCGTTGGATGATGGATGTCTAGCCCCCGCTTGGGCTTAGATGAAGATATCGGAGCCAGGACGGATCGGTGTGATACCCGGTGAGGTGAAGACAAGGTAGGAAGATCTTCAGGGGCTTAGTGTTAGGTTTATTTAAGGGGGGTTTGGGTTAGATTAGGGGTATGTGGGTGGTGGGTTGTAATGTTCGGGGGGGGTATTGTATGTGTTTTTTTACAGGAAAAAGAGCTGAATTTCTTGGGGCATGCCCCGCAAAGGGCCCTGTTCAGGGCTGGTAAGGTAAAAGAGCTTTGAACTTTTGTAATTTAGAATAGGGTAGGGCATTTTTTATTTTGGGGGACTTTGTTATTTTATTAGGGGGCTTAGAGTAGGTGTAATTTGTTTAAAATTGTTGTAATATTTTTCTTATGTTTGTAAATATTTTTTTATTTTTTGTAACTTAGTTCTTTTTCATTTTTTGTACTTTAGTTAGTTTATTTCATTGTAGTTATTTGTAGGTATTGTATTTAATTAATTTATTGATAGTGTAGTGTTAGGTTTAATTGTAGGTAATTGTAGGTATTTTATTTAATTTATTTATTGATAGTGTAGTGTTAGGTTTAATTGTAACTTAGGTTAGGATTTATTTTACAGGTAATTTTGTAATTATTTTAACTAGGTAGATATTAAATAGTTCTTAACTATTTAATAGCTATTGTACCTGGTTAAAATAAATGCAAAGTTACCTGTAAAATAAATATAAATCCTAAAATAGCTATAATATAATTATAATTTATATTGTAGCTATATTAGGGTTTATTTTACAGGTAAGTATTTAGTTTTAAATAGGAATAATTTATTTAATAAGAGTTAATTTATTTCGTTAGATTTAAATTATATTTAACTTAGGGGGGTGTTAGTGTTAGGGTTAGACTTAGCTTTAGGGGTTAATACATTTATTAGAATAGCGGCGAGATTCGGTCGGCAGATAAGGGGTTAATAATTGAAGTTAGGTGTCGGCGATGTTAGGGAGGGCAGATTAGGGGTTAATACTATTTATTATAGGGTTATTGAGGCGGGAGTGAGGCGGATTAGGGGTTAATAACTTTATTATAGTAGCAGTGAGATCCGCTCGGCAGATTAGGGGTTAATAAGTGTAGGCAGGTGGAGGCGACGTTGAGGGGGGCAGGTTAGGGGTTAATAAATATAATATAGGGGTCGGCGGTGTTAGGGGCAGCAGATTAGGGGTACATAGCTATAATGTAGCTGGCGGCGGCGTGCGGACGGCAGATTAGGGGTTAATAAGTGTAGATAGCTGGCGGCGACATTGTGGGGGCAGATTAGGGGTTAATAAATATAATATAGGGGTCGGCGGTGTTAGGGGCAGCAGATTAGGGGTACATAAGTATAACGTAGGTGGCGGTCGGCAGATTAGGGGTTAAAAAAATTTAATCGAGTGGCGGCGATGTGGGGGGACCTCGGTTTAGGGGTGCATAGGTAGTTTATGGGTGTTAGTGTACTTTAGAGCACAGTAGTTAAGAGCTTTATAAACCGGCGTTAGCCCAGAAAGCTCTTAACTACTGACTTTTTTCTGCGGCTGGAGTTTTGTCATTAGAATTCTAACGCTCACTTCAGCCACGACTCTAAATACCGGAGTTAGAAAGATCCCATTGAAAAGATAGGATACGCAATTGACGTAAGGGGATCTGCGATATGGAAAAGTCGCGGCTGAAAAGTGAGCGTTAGACCCTTTCCTGACTGACTCCAAATACCGGCGGTAGCCTAAAACCAGCGTTAGGAGCCTCTAACGCTGGTTTTCACGGCTACCACCAAACTCCAAATCTAGGCCATAGGGATTAGGTTTATTTTTTTTATTTTCGATAATGTGGTTTATTCTTTTGTGTAATATTAGACTTCTTTATTTTCTGTAATGTTAGAGTGGTTTTTTTTCTGTAATTTTAGATTAGTTTAAATTTAGTTTTCTTTATTTTTAAAGTAATGTTAGGTTTTTTTATTTTAATTTATGTAATGTGGTTAATTTAGGGGGTGTTAGGTTAGGGGGCTTAGTGATTAGTTATTTGCATTGTGGGTTTGGCTGTTTAGGGGTTAATAGAGTTATTATGTTAATTGCGATGTGGATTAAAAGCGGTTTAGGGGTTAATAGATTTATTAGGTTAATTAGCGATGTGGGTTAATGGTGGTTTAGGAGTTAATAGATGTATTAGGTCGTTTGCGATGTGGGCTTTGGCGTATTTAGGGGTTTATAATTTTATTAGTTAGTTGGTTGTTTTTTTTTTCAATACTTATTGCGGGCGGTTAGGTTTTTTCTTAATACTTATTGCAGGCGGTTAAGTTTTTTTTAATCCTAATTGCTGTCGGTTAGTTGGTTTTTTTTATGCTTACTGCGGGCGGATAGGTTTTTTTTAATGCTTATTGCGGGCGGTTAGGTTTTTTTTTAATACTTATTGCGGGCGGTGAGGTTTTTTTTTTAACACTTATTGCGGGCGGTTAGTTTTTTTTTTTTTTAGAATGCTCCGTTTGTCTTTGCTGCATCCCATTGGATTCCGAAAATGACAGCCTGCCCTTTTCGGAATCCACCAGGATGGATGGTGGATTCTTTCACCACCCTGCCATTTTCGGAATTCACCTGTATGCAGCTTCACTGCATTCAGGTGAATTATTTTGGCTGCACGCCAAAATAATAAAAAAGAATCGCTTCCAGCTGCTTTCCACACCGAGGACGTGCAGGGTACGTTCTCAGGCGTTAACTGCCTTTTTTTTGAGGACGTACCCTGCACGTCCTTGGTCGTTAAGGGGTTAAGGTTATTCCCCACCTCCCTTTAGTCATGGGTGCCATCATGTTTAGCTATTAGCGTTCACTGTATTCCAGTGCTGATGTGTTTGCACATGTGCAGTAAATCTCCTTCAGATACCCGCAGTGTCACCTAGGTTCTAAAATGTTAGAACCCGTAAGAAGTGCATGAAATATATTTAGGGCTAGATTAAAAGTGGTGCGATATTTAACGCTCATGTTTAATCGCTAATACCGCTGAAAGTAAACTTGCAACATGAGTGGGTTAGTGTTTATATTACAAGTTGAAAGTAAAATGCTTGTACGCAAGCAAAACCCGAGACACACTGACCACTGGACTTTGGATACCACAACTGCGTTAACTTCTCCCCATAGACTTCAATGGAGCACATAGAAAAAGAAAAAAACAACTTACGCCTATCACTCTCATGCTAACCTGACCGTGTTTGACCAAGTGCACTCACTCTGACGCCATTAATGAATATTTTATATTCCAAAATTCTTCATAAAGAAGTAAATGTTAGGGTAAGGGTAAGTTTAGCACACTTTTTTATTAACTGATGAGTTATTTTTTTAGTGATGGTAAATCCTAGTGTTTTTTAAATGCTCGGATTTACCATCACTTTAAGCTTTGCACTGTAAAGCTTATTACAGCAAGCAATATGAGGATCACATTTCAGAGAGATGTATAATGCACGAATGCATCTATCCATGTTATATGCAAAAATGTTATTAGTACTGACATCTCAAAAAGTATATATGCTGTATATATCTTAGCAAATACCTACAAACCACACTTACCTATTTTACCTACAAAAAACACATTCCTTCAGTTGTTTTTCATTTATTATTGACCTGTGTGAGAATAATAAGTAACTACTTGCCAACACACATAAACATACATGGGCAAGAACGTTTGATTTTAACCATTTTGTGGAGTAACAACAAATTGCGTTACCAGGTAGTTATTTTGAAGCATCAAAATATATATATATATATATATATATATATATATATATATATATATATATATATATATATATATATATATTTAATATATGTATATATATTATTATTTTTTTTGTATGAGACACCCAATAGATTTTTAGATATTTATATAAATTGCTAAAATATGTGTAGTTAAACATAACTCTATAGTAGCCCTGTAGATTGTAGACTTTCTCATTCCCAGTGGGGGAAATGCATACTGCAGACGTCTACAGGCTAACCTTGCTGCAAATCTTTCCCTTACTGGTTTTAGCAGCTAACTAGAAAATGATAAAATGATGTGCTTTATACCAACATAATGGCTGTGGCTACCCTTGTTGTCTACAGGATCAAGCCTAGATTGGCAAGTGATTGGTGCAGTCTGGATAGTGAAAAATAATTACAGCAAACAAGTTAATTTGTTTTAATAATATTTAGACTTGGCTGATATGTTTATTCTGTAGAAGCACAACAGAAATGTCTCATAATTACAGGGTGTATCATGTACCTTTAATTAAAGAGAGATGTCTGATATTTTTCATTTATGGATTACTCATAATTTAGTAAGAATCTGTTGAAAGCTTTTTCATGCATACTAAAATATACATAATATCATTGTTTTGCTTAAAAATGTAATTATGATTTATGTGTACACATTTATTTCTTCAAGGGTTACCAATATATTGCACAATGTCAAAATTCATCTGGTGATATGGTTGCACATGTTTTACCATATGTGAATTGATAGTGTTTCCCTTAGATCATTTCACAGCTTAAGTTAACTAATTTCCTTACAATCAGGCAAGCTTCTTTAGCAGCAAATGAGTTTATTAGCATGGATCATTTATGAAGTCTCTCGCTAACAGGAGCATATGGGAAGATGAGTAATGACTGCGTAACAAACAGTTTGTTAGTATAGTATTGTAATATCAAATAGACAAAGCATGGTAATTATAACCCTACAAGTACCGTAATGATCATATTCTCACAGCAACATCCTCACATTAAAAAAAGAGGATATTTTACCTCAAAATTTCCTCTCTAGCCACATTCCACTGTAATGGGATGCTAGTCCTGTGACTTGCAAGCAAAGCCGGACTGGGCATTTTTAGGCAAAGAAGTCCACTCCACCCCCCCCCCCCAAACACACACTCACACACCATTTCTTAGTAGCATATACATGACAACTATAATGTACTTGTTTAAATAACAGAACATTTCATGTTTCTAACACTTTAGAATCACTGTATACAAACAGACACTAACTCACACACATACATACAGACAGACACATGTGCACAGACATGCACTCTCTCACACACATGTACAGACTTACACACAAACATATATACACAGACTTACACACACACACACACAAATATATGCACAGACTTACACACACATATATGCACATACACACACACAAAGAAATATATGCACAGACTTACACACACATATATATATAAATATGCACAGACTTTTACACACACACAGACTTGCACACACACATATATGCACAGACCTACACACACATATATACAGTATATATACAGTATATATACAGTATATATATATATATATATATATATATATATATATATATATACATACAGTATATATATGCACAGACTTTCACACACATACACACACACACATATGCACAGACGTACACACACACACACACACACACACATATATATATATATATATATATATATATATATATATATATATATATATATAAAATCCCCAAAGAAGGATAAGCACAGTCTTACAATATCATACAGTTGCCAGGGTGCACTTAATCCATAAATCCAAATCCCATCAAAAAAGGCACTCGCTGGTCTTCATAAAAAATAACTTTTATTTTAGATCATCAGTAAAATGGCATAACAATCGGGTGTAATTTAACACCTTTGTCAACTGTCATGCAAAATGAGCTTCCCAAAAAACGAAACCTCAAACAAACATACATCATGTATGTTTGTTTGAACTTCTTGTTTGGAACTTCTTGTTGAACATTACATAAAAAAGGTCAACTAATCACCTTTTTTGGTTTACTCTAACATACAGTAATTTGGCTGTACTGGTAGCTGAGGAGTTACTGTGCCAATGGCCTCTAGTTATGAAAGTCTGGCGGACCTGATCTGCTAGTGCGGATCAGGTCCGCCAGACCTCGCTGAATACGACGAGCAATACGCTCACCGTATTCATCATTGCACCAGCAGCTCACAAGAGCTGCTGGTGCAACGCCGCCCCCTGCAGACTCGCGGCCAATAGGCTGTATTGTTGAGATGTCTGTCCGCCTGCTCAGAGCAGGCGGACAGGTTATGGAGCATGGTCTTTGTGATCGCTGCTTCATAACTGCTGTTTCTGGCGAGTCTGATGACTCGCCAGAAACATGGGGCATCAAGCTCCTTACGGAGCTTGAAACATATGCCCCAAAGTCTCTACTTACCCTCTCTCTCAGTCTGACACTCAATCATTCAGGCTGTCAGACGTCCCTCAGCCGCAGAATGAAAACTTAACAAAACTCTGCACCTCTCTGACTCTTCATCTTCCTGACTACCTCACATGGTGCTGGTGGCCCTTCCAAGGATATACTGTAGCGATAATAACAGTTACAGTCTTGTGTGTGATGTGATTGTGTTTATAATCACTTTGACTTACCTATTTCCATGTCAGCCGCTTCTCACTATTTCTTCCCCATGCCACGATAACTAAGCCTGCTTGTACCACATGACATGGCACATGCGACGTCCCGCCCAGCCTATGGCTGCTGCTTCACCAGATAAGGGCCGCTCCCTGTGTCATCATATGTACACTGTAGTGTACACCTGACTGCACTGTCACTCCTGGCCTGTGTGTGTCTTGCTCAAGAGTCACTAAAATAAAGTTTTGGGGGCAAGAGGTCTTACATGTAGAATACTGTACATTCTGTTTGCCTGGCTAACCTATCTTCCATGTCGGCTGCTTCTCACTATTTCTTCCCCACTCCAGGATAAGCCTGCTTGCACCTGCACCACATGACATGGCAAATGATGGCACATGTGACGTCCTGCCCAGCCTACGGCCGGCTGCTGCTTCACCAGATCCTGTCATCATATGTACATGTCACTGTACACCTGACCGCACCGCTGGCCTGTGTGTTTCTTGCTCATGATTAACTAAAATAAAGTTTTGGGGGCAAGAGGTCTTACATGTACAGTAGTGTACATGTTGTGTGTCTGGCTAACTACAATAAACATTTTTCGGACAAACTAAGATAAAGCCACACAGCAGTCGGTGTGCAGTAATGGTGGGTGGGGCAAAGGCAAACGGCCTACCGGCATTTGCCCGGTATGCCCAATGTTTAGTCTGGGCCTGCTTGCAAGGGTGCAATCTGGGATCTGGCATGTACAGGCACAATTATGTTATTTTGCTCCTCAGTTTAACGAAGATTATGAAATCTCATGAGATCTGAGTGAAATCTCATGAGATCACAGTAAAGCAAATTTTGACATCAGTACCGAGAAAGCTGATTGGATGCTGTATTTTTTTTTCTCAACATGCAGCTGACAATAGCTGAAGGATAACTGTTTTCAGAGAACTTACTATTTTTTACATAGAGATGTTCAGGTGATTTTTTTTTTGTCAACTTTTTTTTACAGTTATGCTACATCACTTTCAATTGTATGTCCCTTTAAATAGAATTCTGCTCTGAAATATTTTCTGTTCTGTAGAATTTACATAGAATTAGTGTGGTATGACTTTATCCTGATCAGATACCATTGTATTTAAAGTGACAGTAAAGTAAATATGTAAATGTTGTTATCCAGATAGAGATTCCGTTATAAACATCTTACCAGATTATTTCTAGTATTAAATTTGCTTTGTTCTTTTGATATCTTTGTTGAAGACATGTGTCTTTAGCAATCTATGGTAGCAGTGTTTGAAACAACATAACAATGACATAACATAGCAATGAAGCATTTTGATAACAGAAGTAAATTAGAAATTTACTTAAAATGACATGCTCTATCAAAACTGTGAATGTTTAATTGTATCTTAAAGGGCCACTAAACCCAAAATCTTTCTTTCATGATTCAGATAGAGAATAGAAATTTAAACAACATTACAATTTACTTCTATTATTTATTTTGCTTCATTTTTTAGATATCCTTAGTTGAAGAAAAAGTAATGCACATGGTGAGCCAATCACACAAGGCTTCTATGTGCAGCAACCAATCAGCAGCTACTGAGCATATCTAGATATGCTTTTCAGCAAAGAATATCAAGAGAATAAAACAAATGAGATAACAGAAGTAAATTAGAAAGATGTTTAAACTTGCATTCTCTTTCTAAATCATGAAAGAAAAAATGTGGGTTTCATGTCCCTTTAACTGCCCTTTAAAATTTACAAGACACAAACATCTGTAATTATTTGGCTCCTGGGATTACAATGAACTAATTCACTTCCAGAGATATTAATGCCAAAACTATATTCAAGATGATAGTTTGATTTATGAAGTTTTTTTTTTTTTTTTTTACAAAGTATTATCTTAGCTAAAAGCTTCTGTTTGCTGAAACTCCTAATGGCCCAGCATAATACGTGTTTCATAGAGGTTGGCGAATAATAAATGTAACAGTCTGGTGGTTTCTACAGGAGTTCTACTTAAAGAACACTTAAAGAATAAACTGACAAAGTCTAGAGCGTGCTACATTATTGTTTTTCTTCAGGAGTCAGGACTAAACCACATTGACAGATTTATCAAACTGTGAACAGAGAATTGCACTTGTAAATCATGTAAAAATGTACAAGTGAATAGCTTTATAAGAAAGCGACTCCCATAAAAATATAAACTATCATCTTTACACTAAACATGGGACTCAATTCTCATTCCCAACCAATTTGTTTTACCCTAGCGTCAAGTGTTAGTAGGCTTGTGCTCCAGCAAATTTGCCTTTTTCAAGATTTATGAATAAATGAAATAATTTATTTGCTATTTAAATGATGCTTTGGAAAATGATTTTCATTTGACACTTTTCCATTTGCACAATCCTTAGGAGGCACCTCAGTGGCATATTTAGCTTTTGGGCTGTCTTATGAGTGTGGAGTGCCCAGATAGGCCGGAAGCACAGTAAATAAAAAGAGAGAAGCGCTCAACCTGGAAACGAACAATAGCATAATAGCTTGTTCTATGGCTAGTTACCACCCAAGAAGCAGCCTCTTTTTGCTCAACATGTGCCTTTCACAGAGAAAAACTTTCCTGAAGCATATCAGTCTGATCCTGACTTCACAGTACAGTCCAACCCCGAAATACCAGGCAATTCTTCTCTGAACGAGAGAAACAGCAAAACCCCAGACATACGTTTCGGCCTATTGTGGGCCTCGTCAGTGAGGTGCAGCCATATCCCTCTAGGCACACTGAGCAACGGGTCCACGTCTGGATTCCCGCATAACACTTAGGGAGACTTCCCAAAATGTCATAACTTGCATAAATAAAAAGAGAGAAGCGCTCAACCTGGAAACAAACAATAGCATAATAGCTTGTTCTATGGCTAGTTACCACTCAAGAAACAGCCTCTTTTTGCTCAACATGTGCCTTTCACAGAGAAAAACTTTCCTGAAGCATATCAGTCTGATCCTGACTTCACAGTACAGTCCAACCCCGAAATACCAGGCAATTCTTCTCTGAACGAGAGAAACAGCAAAACCCCAGACGTACGTTTCAGCCTATTGTGGGCCTCGTCAGTGAGGTGCAGCCATATCCCTCTAGACACACTGAGCAACGGGTCCACGTCTGGATTCCCGCATCACACTTAGGGAGACTTCCCAAAATGTCATAACTTGCATAAATAAAAAGAGAGAAGCGCTCAACCTGGAAACGAACAATAGCATAATAGCTTGTTCTATGGCTAGTTACCACCCAAGAAGCAGCCTCTTTTTGCTCAACATGTGCCTTTCACAGAGAAAAACTTTCCTGAAGCATATCAGTCTGATCCTGACTTCACAGTACAGTCCAGCCCCGAAATACCAGGCAATTCTTCTCTGAACGAGAGAAACAGCAAAACCCCAGACGTACGTTTCGGCCTATTGTGGGCCTCGTCAGTGAGGTGCAGCCATATCCCTTTAGGCACACTGAGCAACGGGTCCACGTCTGGATTCCCGCATCACACTTAGGGAGACTTCCCAAAATGTCATAACTTGCATAAATAAAAAGAGAGAAGCGCTCAACCTGGAAACGAACAATAGCATAATAGCTTGTTCTATGGCTAGTTACCACCCAAGAAGCAGCCTCTTTTTGCTCAACATGTGCCTTTTACAGAGAAAAACTTTCCTGAAGCATATCAGTCTGATCCTAACTTCACAGTACAGTCCAGCCCCGAAATACCAGGCAATTCTTCTCTGAACGAGAGAAACAGCAAAACCCCAGACGTACGTTTCAGCCTATTGTGGGCCTCGTCAGTGAGGTGCAGCCATATCCCTCTAGGCACACTGAGCAACGTGTCCACGTCTGGATTCCCGCATCACACTTAGGGAGACTTCCCAAAATGTCATAACTTGCATAAATAAAAAGAGAGAAGCGCTCAACCTGGAAATGAACAATAGCATAATAGCTTGTTCTTTTGCTAGTTACCACCTAAGAAGCAGCCTCTTTTTGCTCAACATGTGCCTTTCACAGAGAAAAACTTTCCTGAAGCATATCAGTCTGATCCTGACTTCACAGTACAGTCCAGCCCCGAAATACCAGGCAATTCTTCTCTGAACGAGAGAAACAGCAAAACCCCAGACGTACGTTTCGGCCTATTGTGGGCCTCGTCAGTGAGGTGCAGCCATATCCCTCTAGGCACACTGAGCAACAGCTCCACGTCTGGATTCCCGCATCACACTTAGGGAAACTTCCCAAAATGTCATAACTTGCAAAAATAAAAAGAGAGAAGCGCTCAACCTGGAAACGAACAATAGCATAATAGCTTGTTCTATGGCTAGTTACCACCCAAGAAGCAGCCTCTTTTTGCTCAACATGTGCCTTTCACAGAGAAAGAGGAAGCACAGTAAGTGGGTGGGACAATGGGGAAGCACAAGAAGCCGGCAGTTCCCCCCTCCATACAAAGTTGCAGGGTGGAGGGAGGGGGGAGCTGCAGGCAAACAAAAGAAGTAGGCAGAGATAGGGGGAGAAATAGGGATAGGACTAGGAGAGGGAATAGAAAATGAGATAGGTATACTAGGGACTAACCAGGGCAGCAGGATCAGTTCACAGCTTGTATTCTTTCTACACAGGTTGCAGGATCATGGAGACTGCAGGACAGTGTTGTCAACATACAACATACAACGTCCTAGGAGGAGTGAAAGGGTAATTCGTGAGTATGATCCCCCTAAATCCCCTCCCTCTATTCCTGCTTCCTTCCACCTTCTTCCCCTATCTCTTTATCTTAGGATAAAGAGTCGCAATGTTTTTACCTCCCGCTGGTGGCTTATCCCCAGTCAAGGTCCCCTTCCCCTGAGTCTTTCTTAGTCCCCACCGGTCATCTGTCACCTTCAGATACAAATAGAGGTGGGGTTAGAGGGGGCCCTGAAATCACAATTCTCCCCCTGCTTCTCTGCTTCTTTTCAAGCCGCCTTAGCCGCCCAACGCTCATTCCGCATCATTGAAGATAGTGGCCAAGTCCTCCTACCCACCCCCTTCCCTCATGAGCCCTAACCAGAAGTGCACCTCAAACCAGAAGCACTCAACGTTATTTCCAGTTGCGGATAAAAGTTGATCACAGGCAAAGGTCGGTATGGGAACGGAGGAAGGTGGTGCTTCCTTTGTTCTCTTCCCTAGGCAATGCGCAGAATGGGGAATGGAGGAGAGGCACTGCTCCTCCAGTCACACCCCTAGTAAATGAGCGGCAGGATATAGTATAAATATCCCTTTCACCTCCCTCTCCCCCTCGTGCTCTGCTGCAAAAGCTGCTGCCTTGCCTCCACCTAAAACTCAGAGGGGGTTGCTGAAACATATAATCTGGGTGAGTAATGAGGATGGGACAGGGCAGGCAGCAGTAGTAAGGGGTTGTTTGTCAGTAATGACAATAGGGTAGAAGAGCCCCATAGGGACAGAGAGCCCCACAGAGATTCCCATAGGGTCAGAGACCCATCAAATAAACCTTACAGTAGGAAGACAGACTATGTCAGTAATGACAATTACGGGCGGTTTAGTTAGGGGACTCATTGCCGTTACATATGGATATGATTTAAATAAAGTGACCTTGTTAAATTTGCCACTACACCGGTGTTGTGTCTTTATTGGGGAGCAGTAAAAGAGGGAAGGTGAAGTAAGAACAAATTCTGGTGCAGGGACAAGTAACTATTATTTGGGGTTAAGGCAAGCACCCCTATGGGCGACGGTAATTGGTGGCCACTGTTGGTGCACGTTTTGACCGAGTAATGCACAGGACATAAGTGGAAATATAGGTCTACGACCCCAAAGGGCGAGCCAGTAATGTTTCCACATGCGCAATGCAGCGTTTGGGGAGGTGTAAGTTAAGCACCTGGTAGGCTGGCTGGGGGAGCATGGGCTCCCTACCCCCCTTTTTAATTGTTGGTTTCCGGTTAAGGCAAGTTCAGCCGCAGTTATGGGCGGTTTAGTTAGGGGATTCATTGCCGTTACATATGGATATGATTTAAATAAAGTGACCTTATTAAATTTGCCACTACACTGGTGCTGTGTCTTTATTGGGGAGCAGTAAAAGTGGGAAGCTGAAGTAAGAACAAATTCTGGTGCAGGAACAAGTTGGCCCTACAACACTTACATACTGGGAAATCTTTTGAGTGCCAGAAGTCAGGGACAAACAGAGGGGCCATACACCCTACTATACAAACAGTGATCATTGACTTGTAATAAATAAAACATTTGGTGAGCAAAGAAGTGGCAAGCATTGTGCCAAAGAACTGCCCCTCAAGGCTTGCTGTTTCACCGAAATCCTGTTGCATTAAGTACAGGCCTAGTTGGCCTAAATCTAACTAGTCCCCAAAGACACTACCATTTTTTAACAGAGTAAAGGATTTAATGCAAATTGAAAACAATAATACGGCTAAATTATGATTTTTGCGTTAAGGTAAAAAGCAGCGTTATCAGGTCCTAACGCTGCTCTTTTTAAGCCCGCTAGTATTACGAGTCTTGCAGGTTTAGGGGCACCGCACACTTTTTTGGCCTAACCGCATATCAACTTCCTAAATTTCGTAAAGGTCTTTTTCAATGGGACTTGCATAGCGCTGGAGTTAGTCCCGGGAGGCCAAAAAGTGAGCGGTACACCCTCTACCGCCAAGATTCCTAACGCATTTTAAAGTAAGTAGCTATGAGTTTTACGCTACAAAGCTGTAGCATAAAACTCATAACTAAAGTGCTAAAAAGTACACTAACACCCATAAACTACCTATTAACCCCTAAACCGAGGCCCTCCCACATCACAAACACTAAAATAAAATTATTAACCCCTAATCTGCTGCTCCGTACATCGCCGCCACTAGAATAAACATATTAACCCCTGAAATGCCGCACTCCTGCCTCGCCACCTACATTATACCTATTAACCCTTTATCTTCTGCCCCAACATCCCCGCCACCTACCTAAATTTATTAATCTCCCATCCCCAATGTCATCGCCACTATTCTAAATTTATTAACCCTTTAAACCTAAGTCTAACCCTAACACCCCCTAACTTAAATATAATTTAAATAAATCTAAATAAAATTACTATCATTAACTAAATTATTCCTATTTAAAACTAAATACATACCTATAAAATAAACCCTAAGCTAGCTACAATATAACTAATAGTTACATTGTAGCTAGCTTAGGGTTTATTTTTATTTTACAGACAAGTTTGTATTTATTTTAACTAGGTAGAATAGTTACTAAATAGTTATTAACTATTTACTAACTACCTAACTAAAATAAATACAAATTTACCTGTAAAATAAAACCTAACCTAAGTTACAAATAACACCTAACACTACACTACAATTAAATAACTTACCTAAATGAAATACAATTAAATAAATTAAATACAATTAGCTAAATTACAAAATCTAAGAGCCCTATCAAAATAAAAAAAATCTCCCCCAAAATAAAAAAAGCCTAGCCTAAAATAACTATCAATAGCCCTTAAAAGGGCCTTTTGCGGGGCATTGCCCCAAAGAAATCAGCTCTTTTACCTGAAAAAGAAATACAAACATCCCCCCAACAGTAAAACCCACCACCCACACAACCAACCCTCCCCAAATAAAACCCTAACTAAAAAAACCTAAGCTCCCCATTGCCCTGAAAAGGGCATTTGGATGGGCATTGCCCTTAACAGGGCATTTAGCTCTATTGCTGTCCAAAGCCCTAACCTAAAAATAAAACCCACCCAATACACCCTTAAAAAATCCTAACACTAACCCCCAAAGAGCCACTTACCGGGAGAAGTCTTCATCCAAGCAGCAAGATGTCCTCAACGAAGCCGGCAGAAGCAAATAGGATTGAGCTTGCATTCTATTGGCTGATTGGAACAGCCAATAGAATGCGACCTCAATCCTATTGGCTGATTGGATCAGACAATAGGATTGAAATTCAATCCTATTGGCAGATTGCATCAGCCTATAGGATTTTTTCAACCTTAATTCCGATTGGCTGATAGAATTCTATCAGCCAATCGGAATCTAAGGGACGCCATCTTGGATGATGTCATTTAAAGGTACCTTCATTCAGCAAGAAGACGTCGATTGAAGAGGATGCTCCACGCCGGATGTCTTGAAGATGGAGCGGAACCGCGTCGGAAGGATGAAAATAGAAGATGCCGTCTGGGTGAAGACTTCTGCCCGTCTGGAGGACCACTTCTGCCCGTCTGGAGGACCACTTCTGCCGGCTTCATTGAGGACATCTTTCCGCTTAGATGAAGACTTCTCCCGGTAAGTGGATCTTCGGGGGTTAGTGTTAGGATTTTTTAAGGGTGTATTGGGTGGGTTTTATTTTTAGGTTAGAGCTTTGCCCATCCAAATGCACTTTTCAGGGCAATGGGAAGCTTAGGTTTTTTAGTTAGGGTTTTATTTGGGGGTTGGTTGTTTGGGTGGTGGGTTTTACTGTTGGGGGGTTGTTTGTATTTCTTTTTCAGGTAAAAGAGCTGATTTCTTTGGGGCAATGCCCAGCAAAAGGCCCTTTTAAGGGCTATTGATGGTTTAGTTTAGGCTAGGGGGGCTTTATTTTTGGGGGGACTTTTTTATTTTGATAGGGCTCTTAGATTAGATGTAATTAGTTTAAATATCTTGTAATTTGTTTTTTATTTTCTGTAATTTAGCTAATTGTATTTATTTTATTTAATTGTATTTAATTTAGGTAAGTTATTTAATTGTAGTGTAGTTTTAGGTGTAACTTAGGTTAGGTTTTATTTTACAGGTAAATTTGTATTTATTTTAGCTAGGTAGTTAGTAAATAGTTAATAACTATTTAGTAACTATTCTACCTAGTTGAAATAAATACAAACTTGCCTGTAAAATAAAAATAAATTTGTATTTATTTTAGCTAGGTAGTTATTAAATAGGTAATAACTATTTAATAACTATTCTACCTAGTTAAAATAAATACAAACTTGCCTGTAAAATAAATATAAACCCTAAGCTAGATACAATGTAACTATTAGTTATATTGTAGCTAGCTTAGGGCTTATTTTATAGGTAAGTATTTAGTTTTAAATAGGAATAATTTAGGTAAGGATAGGAATTTTATTTAGATTTATTTAAATTATATTTAAATTAGGGTGTGTTAAACTTAGGTTTAGGCATTAATAAATTTAGAATAGTGGCGGCGACGTTGGGGATGACAGATTAGGGGTTAATAAAATAAATGTAGGTAGGTGGCGGCGATGTTAGGGGCGGCAGATTAGGGGTTAATAAATATTATGTAGGTGTCGGCGATGTCGGAGGTGGCAGATTAGGGGTTAATAAGTATAAGATTAGGGGTGTTTTGACTCTGGGTTCATGTTAGGGTGTTAGGTGTAAACATAAAATGTGTTTTCCCCATAGGAATCAATGGGGCTGCGTTACTGAGTTTTATGCTGCTTTTTTGCAGGTGTTAGACTTTTTCTCAGTCGGCTCTTCCTATTGATGTCTATGGGGAAATCGTGCTCAAGCACGTAAAACCAGCTCACCGCTGACTTAAGCAGTGCTAGTATTGGAGTGCAGTGTGGAGCTCAATTTTGCTCTACGCTCACTTCTTGCCTGTTAACGGCGGGTTGATAAAAACCCGCAATACCAGCGCTGCAGGTAAGTTAGCGGTGAGAATAAACTGCAAGTTAGCACCGCACCCCTCATAACGCAAAACTCGTAATCTAGCCGATAGTTTGGTGTTCATTGCTGACCAGTGTAAACTGGTTTAAAGGGAAATTTCAGTCAAAAGTGCATTTCAGTTTTGAATAGAAGCATTTTTGCAATAAATATGTATTAGTGAGGTGGACTTTTGTAATCAAAACAAATCTGAGAGAGGGGCTGTAGGTATGCAGTTGACGGATTGAGGCTAATCATGAGTGGAGTTGGGCAGAGTTGTGTGCAGGTATAGGCAAGGTGTCCGTACACAGACTAGTCCTTGCAGTGTCCACCACAACCTTAGTATATCTTTTCTTTCTGATTAAATAATAGGAATAAAAAAAATATGTAGTGTGAATAAAGTTAGTGGCTTGTCAAAAGATTGCTAGCGATATTGGGTGATAAGTTATTGAATAAATAAAGCCTGAGTGAAATACTGGATGTGTATCTGCATCTGTATAATAACACCCAGCTCTATACAAAGACACAGTAGTGACACTGGCACATGCGTATAGCCAGACGAGGTCTGGTTATAGGGTCAGTGGTATCTGCATCAGTATAATAACACCCAGCGCTATATAATGACACAGTAGTGACACTGGCACATGGGTACAGCCAGAGGAAGGCATGTTATAGAATCAGTGGTATCTGCATCAGTATAATAACACCCAGCACTATATAATGACACAGTAGTGACACTGGAACATGGGTATAGCCAGAGGAGGGCTGGTTATAGGATCAGTGGTATTTGCATCAGTATAATAACACCCAGCACTATACAAAGACACAGTAGTGACACTGGTTAATGGGTATAGCCAGAGGAGGGCTGGTTATAGGATCAGTGGTGTAATAGTATAATATAGTATAATACATCAGTATAATAACACCAAGCACTATAAAATTTTGAGTGGCGGTATTTAACATCCCTATAGCGCTACTATTAAAGGTTTTGTAAAACCCGGCTTGTGCGGGCGATATGGTTGCATTGAGCTCCATACCTTACCCAAATACAAGCAGTGTTTTGACGTGCTTGTGCACGATTTCCCCATAGACATCAATGGGGAGAATAGGCTAAAAAAAAAGCCTAACACCTGCGATCGCGGAAACAAAAGCTCAGTAACGCAGCCCTATTGATGTCTATGGTGAAAGAAAAAGTTACATTTAAACCTAACACCCTAACATAAAAAACATGTCTAAACACCACTAATCTGCTGCCCCTAACATCGCCGCCACCTACATTACAGTTATTAACCCCTAATCTGCCGCCCCCAATGTCGCCGCCACTATACTAAAGTTATTACCCTAAACCTCTGGCCTTCCACATCACTAACACTAAATAAATATATTAACCCCTAAACCTAACCCTAACATAACCCTAAGCTTAAGTCTAACCCTAACCCCCCTAACAAATATAATTAAAATAAATCTAAATTAAACTTACAATTATTACCTAAATAATTCCTATTTAAAACGAAATACTTACCTGTAAAAAAAACTAAGCTAGCTACAATATAACTAATAGTTATATTGTAGCTAGCTTAGGTTTTATTTTATAGGTAAGTATTTAGTTTTAAATAGGAATTATTTAGGTAATAATTGCAAGTTTAATTTTGATTTATTTTAATTATATTTAAGTTAGGGGGTGTTAGGGTTAGATTTAGGCTTAGGGTTACGTTAGGGTTAGGGTTAGGCTTAGGGATTAATATATTTATGTAGTGATGTGGGAGGCAAGAGGTTTAGGGGTTAATAGTTTATTTTAGTATATTTCGTTGTGGGGGGCTTGCGCTTTAGTGGTTAATAGGTTTATTATTGCGGCGGTGTGGGCGGACGGCAGATTAGGGGTTAATAATCTTTAAATAGTGTTTTCGATGTGGGAGGGAGGTAGTTTAGGGGTTAATAGGTTTATTATAGTGGTGACAATGTCGGGGAGCGGCAGAATAGGGGTTAATACATTTTTTAAGTGGCGGCGATGTCCGGAGCGGCAGATTAGGGGTTTACAAATTTATTTTAGTATTTGCGATGCGGGAGGGCCTCGGTTTAGGGGTTAATAGGTAGTTTATGGGTGTTAGTGTACTTTTTAACACTTTAGTTATGAGTTTTATGCTACAGATTTGTAACGTAAATCTCATAACTACTGACTTTAGATGGCGGTACGGATCTTGTCAGTATAGGGTGTACAGCTCACTTTTTGGCCTCACAGCAAAACTTGTAATACCGGCGATATGAAAGTCCCATTTAAAACTGCGGTACTGAGGTTGCGTGACGGCCAAAAAGGTGTGCGGTACACCTATACCTACAAGACTCATAATAGCGGCGTTAGGGGAAAAGCATCGTTATGAAGCATAACTATGCTTTTTCACTCATAACGCAAAACTCGTAATCTAGCTGAATGTTTTTAATTTCAAATATACCTTGGTATCCTTCACTAAGGTCTGTACTTTGGAAAATGTCGGCCACATCCTTTGTCTGCGCCTATCCCTGGTTGTGTGTGCCCTATGAGGAGCCTGTGCAGTAACTGAAAACCAGGAAATTTGTCCTAACAAGACAAAGGCAGACACCCCCAACCTATGAAAATCCCAAATTGGGCTAGATTACGAGTGGCGTGCTAACTTGCTTGCAAGCGATAAGAGGTTTTACGTGCGTCAGAAGTAGCGCATGTATTACAGGTTGAAAGTAAATGCATTTGCTTGAGGGCAATTAAATGTAACACGCATCAGGATATCACAACTTCAGAGCTCTGGTTAAGTGTCATGCTCAACTAAAAAGTTGCACAAAACAAATCAAAAATTATATTTAAAAGTACAGTTACACTCATAATACCACTATATACTAAAATTATTTTAAAAGAAATTGCATTAAAAAGTTATAAAGGCTCAAAGATATGAGGTCTCTGGTATTAGAAAAAAAAGGTATGCAAAACACTAACATTGAGTTACGTACATACACATGCCTAAATATTTATATGTATATATTTATATATATATATATATATATATATATATATATATATATTTATATGTGTGTGTACATATGTATTCATGTATTTGTATGTGTATATATGTATTTACAGACATAAATACACATAAAAACACGTAAATACATATGTACTGTATACATATATAAGAAGATATATAAGTGCATTGGTGCCCTTTGCAGTCATGTAGCTGAAACTGGTAAAATCATATTTATGCAACATTCATATTTAATAAAAAGTTTAACTGTATATTTACTGTAAATATTTCACAATCCAATGTTCATTAGATAGGGAAATATGGTAAGTATTTTAAACATATATACAGTATATATATATATATATATATATATATATATATATATATATATATATTATATATATACTTATATAGTGGTAAAGATAATGAATAAACACCCTGCACTATACCCCTAGATATAGAATAAACTCGAATAAAATATTCAGACTTAAGGCATAAAAATACAAATACAGGAAAAATCAGAACACTAGTTAGCAGATATAGTCCCACAGATGGAGGCAGCCAAAGCCAGTGTAGAGGAATCCCAAGTCCTCAGGTGAAAAAATACAAACTCAGCGCAACAATCAGAGGACCAAGCCAAGAGCAATCGCAACGAAAAAATATAAAAAAAGCACAAAGAACCAGTAAAATTCGGGGCCGGAACCCCAAACACTGTACCAATCCATATGAGGTAAGAAGCCGCTAGAAGGGGATAGAGCAGTGCTCCGCAGGAAGTTCTGTGTCAGAGCGTTTGTTTCACAGGATCTCAGTGGAGTCTGTTCTCCATGTCACTCCATGCTCCCAGCCTCTTTTCTCTCCTGTGTTGTTGTACTATCTACAACCAAACCCGATCCGTGTCTACCCAGATATGTATGTATATACAGGGTCCGGCAGAATAATCTGACTATTTTGTGATGTCAGATCATCCCTTTCTATTGGTATAGGGTGGGTGGCAGTAATTTTAATATTTTATGCTGTCTTTAATATTTGTGTTGCCAGCATGTTGTGGACCGGAGTACACTGCTCTTTCGTGATAGAAATTTTTTTCTGGCATAATGACTCTGTGATTAAAACACAGCCGGCCAGATTACGAGTTTTGCGTTAGAGGCTATGCGGTGATAATGAGCAGTTTTCTCTCACCGCTCACTTACCTGCAGCGCTGGTATTACAGGTTTTTACAAACCTTGCGTTAAAAGGCAAGAAGTGTGCGTTGAGCAAAATTGTGCTCCTTACCGCACTCCAATAGCAGCGCTGCTTAAGTCAGCGGTGAGCTGGTTGTACGTGCTTGTGCACTATTTCCCCATAGGAATCAACGGGGAGAGTCGGCTGAGAAAAAGTCTAACACCTGCAAAAAAGCAGCGTAAAACTCAGTAACGCAGCCCCATTGATTCCTATGGGGAAACACATTTTATGTTTACACCTAACACCCTAACATGAACCCCGAGTCTAAAAACCCCTAATCTTACACTTATTAACCCCTAATCTGCTGCCCCCAACATCGCTGACACCTTTATTATTTTTATTAACCCCTAATCTGCCGCCCCCGACATCGTCGCCACCTACATTATACTTATTGACCCCTATTCTACCATTCCGGACATCGCTGCCACTATAATAAACATATTAACCCCTAAACCGCCGCACTCCCACCTCGCAAACATTAGTTAAATATTATTAACCCCTAATCTGCCGCCCCTAACATCGCTGCCACCTACCTACATTTATTAACCCCTAATCTGCCATCCCCAACGTCGCCGCCACTATACTAAATGTATTAACACCTAAACCTAAGTCTAACCCTAACACCCCCTAACTTAAATATAATTACAATAAATCTAAATAAAAATTTATATTATTACCTAAATAATTCCTATTTAAAACTAAATACTTACCTATAAAATAAAGCCAAAGCTAGCTACAATATAACTAATAGTTACTATGGCCTATATTTATCAAACTCAACAAAAAAACGTAAATGAGAGGGCGCTAAAAGCTAAGAGAAACCAGCACACTTAATCAGCATTAATTAGGCATTCATAATGAAGAAAACAATACACCAAGTAATTTAAAAGGTTTACTATCAAAGATAAATTGCACAATATGCGGGACGTCTCCCTGCAAAGGATAAATATTACAAATAAAATAAATCAAAAGAAAAGTACTATATGGAATACCACCCTAAAAATTAAAAAATGTAAAAATGAAAAAATATCAAAAATCAAAAAACATAAAAACAATATTGCTGGCTAAGAGAATATCCAATCAAAGGAAGCGTCAAATGTTCCTCTTTATTGCTGTGGGATCCAGTGTGTATCAGTGTTGGAAAGAAAATGTTGCTAGTTAGAAAGTGTCAATATAGTAGTTACTCCTTATGTTTGTATCAACTCTTCAAATGTTAACACATATTGCAATTATTTCCCATAATCTTATGTGTAGGCCAAAATACTGCTTCAGTATATGCAGAATGTGCAGTAGGTGAAACTTTGTTTATCAAAAAGGTATATTTGGATCACTTCAGATAAATGAGTATTGACTCCGTGAGCCTTGTTCGTCAGTCACTGATTATTAGTATTGTATACACTTCTCACCTTAACAGCCTGCTATATGTCAGTTTACTTAGCAAGACAACTTATACTTTTTACCGGAACTTTTCCTCGCCAAGCGCGATAACACTCTTGAACGGCTGTGTGCCAGATGATCACTTTTGACAGGCAGCTTGGGGTAATACCGGAATCTTTTCCTCGCCAAGTTCGATGACAATCTTGAACAGCTGTGTATCAGATGGCCACACTTGACAGGCAGCTGGGGTAATGCCGGAATCTTTTCTTCTCCGAAACCGTTACCTCTCCAGTCAGCGTCTTTCGAGATTTTCACCTCCGTTGGTTATATGCAGCTGTAGCAAAAGGGTAATCAGCTGAGCTGATATTGTGAAGCAACCTCCGCTCTTAGCGTATTTCACGCGCGGGTAATCTACTAGGTACCTGGTTGTAAGTTCTTGACAGGGTCAGCAACTCTCTTTCTCTACGCGTTTCACCCGTGTAGATGGGCTTTCTCAAGATGACAGTTGCTCCCGGAACTCATGTTTAAAAATCCGCTGCTGTGTTTCGATTGGATGATCATTTTCCTCAATTAGATCTTAAGGTGAGTTACTTGTTAAGGTGGTATGTAGAGTTACAGAGCAAAAAATTTTTTGCTGCAACATTTGGATATTAGTCATTAAAAGAGTTTCTGTAGGTTTTTACTGGCCCCAGGGAATTTCGATTATTTGACATGGGTTATATCCGTACATTAAAGTTTTTCTTCAAAATACTATTTGAAGTATAAAGTGCAAAATACATTACCAGAAAAACATTATTAGGGTGGTATATTCCATTAGGTGGTATTCCATAGTCTAAACAAATTATTCTAAATAAAAAGAGTTAGTAATCAGATTGTGCTCTGTATTCTTTACTAACTTCTAAATGTGATATCTTTTATGGACTTTATTTATTAGAATTTGTCCTCCTGGAGGCACATTTTAAGATATATAGCAGTACTATTAAAATGTCCATGCCTGGCTTTGTCATAAAATTGTGTTTTTTTGTTTTTTTCTCTGTAGTACATATTATTAGAAATTTGGGAGAATTAGTTGTATATAAAAAACAGTAGATGTGGATTGGTCACTTTGGGCTTATACTTCACATATAGTCTATAATTTTGGGGGGCCTCTCTTGCTTTTAGACTCCTAGAAATGGTGATAGGTCCATTTCTGAATTTAGACCTCTTGGATGGAGGGTGTCAAATTGATATATAAGCTCAGATTCCTTCTTTAATAACTTTTTTTCGAAATTGCCCCCTCTCCAGTCTCCTCTCACTATATGTATACCCCAAAATTTGAAGTGTTGCAGACTATTATTGTGGGTTTCCCTAAAATGCTTATAGAGATGGGTATCCAGATTACCCTTTTCGATGTTGCAGAGATGCTCTCTAATCCTATCTCGTTACATTCTAGTGGTTTCACCAATATAGAATAAATTACAAGAGCATTTAATAAGGTATATCACCCCTTTTTGTGAGCATCTAATAATGTCTTTAATGTTGTAATCTTCTCCTGTTCTTGCTATATGTACCTTGCTACTTTTATTGCTGTATCTGCAAGCCCTACATAGATGACAGGGGAAGAACCCTTTTAGGTTGTGGCCTTGCAAATCTCGATCAATTAAACTAGTGCCCTCTTTCTGTAGTTCACTAGGTGCCAAAATTTGTTTTAAGTTTTTTGCTTTCCTAAATATAATTTTCGGTTTATAAGCTACCATATCTCCTATTAGAGGATCTTTTTTGACTATGTGCCAATGTCTATTGATTGCTTTCCTTATTGCTTGATGGTTTTCACTATAGTCAGTAATGAATGCTACATTGTATTCATTATTATCAGTTTGGATATTGGACATATTTTTATCTTTATATTGTAGAAGAGTGCTTCTTTCTGTTGTTGCTGCTCTATTAATGGCTCCTTCCAGTTCAATTACTTTGAATTTAATGGGAAATGCTATCTCCAGCTCGAAGGTACCGCGATGGGCACGAGGTTCGCGCCAAGTTATGCTAATATCTTCATGGGTGATTGGGAAGACCATTTTCTCAACACACATGAATTTGGCGCGGACCTCGTGCTCTTCAAACGGTACATAGATGACATTCTAATTATATGGCGAGGATCCGAAGATAATTTAAAACTCTTCTTTCAAGCAATAAACATCAATGATAGAGGTCTACACTTTACCTATGAGTATAGTAGGACCTCTATCTCGTTTTTGGATCTAGAACTATTTATAGATGATGGCAATATTGCAACCAGAACATTTTTTAAAAAAGTTGATTGCAATAATTACGTGCATAAGAAAAGTTGCCATCATAAGAGATGGAAAGAAAATATACCAACAGGACAATTTCTTAGAATTAAGAAAAATTGCTCTAGACAAATTGATTTCCAGACACAGACTAATATCTTGCAACAAAGATTCCATGATAGGGGTTATTCAGAGCAAGAACTGGAAGGAGCCATTAATAGAGCAGCAACAACAGAAAGAAGCACTCTTCTACAATATAAAGATAAAAATATGTCCAATATCCAAACTGATAATAATGAATACAATGTAGCATTCATTACTGACTATAGTGAAAACCATCAAGCAATAAGGAAAGCAATCAATAGACATTGGCACATAGTCAAAAAAGATCCTCTAATAGGAGATATGGTAGCTTATAAACCGAAAATTATATTTAGGAAAGCAAAAAACTTAAAACAAATTTTTGCACCTAGTGAACTAAAGAAAGAGGGCACTAGTTTAATTGATCGAGATTTGCAAGGCCACAACCTAAAAGGGTTCTTCCCCTGTCATCTATGTAGGGCTTGCAGATACAGCAATAAAAGTAGCAAGGTACATATAGCAAGAACAGGAGAAGATTACAACATTAAAGACATTATTAGATGCTCACAAAAAGGGGTGATATACCTTATTAAATGCTCTTGTAATTTATTCTATATTGGTGAAACCACTAGAATGCTACGAGATAGGATTAGAGAGCATCTCTGCAACATCGAAAAGGGTAATCTGGATACCCATCTCTATAAGCATTTTAGGGAAACCCACAATAATAGTCTGCAACACTTCAAATTTTGGGGTATACATATAGTGAGAGGAGACTGGAGAGGGGGCAATTTCGAAAAAAAGTTATTAAAGAAGGAATCTGAGCTTATATATCAATTTGACACCCTCCATCCAAGAGGTCTAAATTCAGAAATGGACCTATCACCATTTCTAGGAGTCTAAAAGCAAGAGAGGCCCCCCAAAATTATAGACTATATGTGAAGTATAAGCCCAAAGTGACCAATCCACATCTACTGTTTTTTATATACAACTAATTCTCCCAAATTTCTAATAATATGTACTACAGAGAAAAAAACAAAAAAACACAATTTTATGACAAAGCCAGGCATGGACATTTTAATAGTACTGCTATATATCTTAAAATGTGCCTCCAGATGGACAAATTCTAATAAATAAAGTCCATAAAAGATATCACATTTAGAAGTTAGTAAAGAATACAGAGCACAATCTGATTACTAACTCTTTTTATTTAGAATAATTTGTTTAGACTATGGAATACCACCTAATGGAATATACCACCCTAATAATGTTTTTCTGGTAATGTATTTTGCACTTTATACTTCAAATAGTATTTTGAAGAAAAACTTTAATGTACGGATATAACCCATGTCAAATAATCGAAATTCCCTGGGGCCAGTAAAAACCTACAGAAACTCTTTTAATGACTAATATCCAAATGTTGCAGCAAAAAAATTTTTGCTCTGTAACTCTACATACCACCTTAACAAGTAACTCACCTTAAAGGGACATTACACACTTTGAGATAGTAATATAAAATGATAAATCACATATATAAAAAGAAGTCTGCAATATACTTTAATTACTTATTTTGTCCTCTTTGCCTGTAATTCCATTCTGAAATTGTGAGCTTTTCAGTTCCTGTTAGAAATGGAAGTGCAGAACACTGTTATATTCCACACAGCCATTGGCTGCACACTCTAATGACCAGTGTATAACTGTCTCTAATTGGCCACAGCAGAGAAGGTAACACAGGTTACAACATGGCAGCTCCCAGTGTTTTATAGACACTAAAACTTTACACTTATTTTGTCAGTATTTAAATAGCTAATGAAACTTTAAAAAATACATCTACTTGTTAGTCATGGACTAATCTTTTCTTTGAATGCATCATTCTATCTAGCATGTATTTAGTGTTTAATGTCCCTTTAAGATCTAATTGAGGAAAATGATCATCCAATCGAAACACAGCAGCGGATTTTTAAACATGAGTTCCGGGAGCAACTGTCATCTTGAGAAAGCCCATCTACACGGGTGAAACGCGTAGAGAAAGAGAGTTGCTGACCCTGTCAAGAACTTACAACTAGGTACCTAGTAGATTACCCGCGCGTGAAATACGCTAAGAGCGGAGGTTGCTTCACAATATCAGCTCAGCTGATTACCCTTTTGCTACAGCTGCATATAACCAACGGAGGTGAAAATCTCGAAAGACGCTGACTGGAGAGGTAATGGTTTCGGAGAAGAAAAGATTCCGGCATTACCCCAGCTGCCTGTCAAGTGTGGCCATCTGATACACAGCTGTTCAAGATTGTCATCGAACTTGGCGAGGAAAAGATTCCGGTATTACCCCAAGCTGCCTGTCAAAAGTGATCATCTGGCACACAGCCGTTCAAGAGTGTCATCGCGCTTGGCGAGGAAAAGTTCCGGTAAAAAGTATAAGTTGTCTTGCTAAGTAAACTGACATATAGCAGGCTGTTAAGGTGAGAAGTGTATACAATACTAATAATCAGTGACTGACGAACAAGGCTCACGGAGTCAATACTCATTTATCTGAAGTGATCCAAATATACCTTTTTGATAAACAAAGTTTCACCTACTGCACATTCTGCATATACTGAAGCAGTATTTTGGCCTACACATAAGATTATGGGAAATAATTGCAATATGTGTTAACATTTGAAGAGTTGATACAAACATAAGGAGTAACTACTATATTGACACTTTCTAACTAGCAACATTTGCTTTCCAACACTGATACACACTGGATCCCACAGCAATAAAGAGGAACATTTGACGCTTCCTTTGATTGGATATTCTCTTAGCCAGCAATATTGTTTTTATGTTTTTTGATTTTTGATATTTTTTCATTTTTACATTTTTTAATTTTTAGGGTGGTATTCCATATAGTACTTTTCTTTTGATTTATTTTATTTGTAATATTTATCCTTTGCAGGGAGACGTCCCGCATATTGTGCAATTTATCTTTGATAGTAAACCTTTTAAATTACTTGGTGTATTGTTTTCTTCATTATGAATGCCTAATTAATGCTGATTAAGTGTGCTGGTTTCTCTTAGCTTTTAGCGCCCTCTCATTTACGTTTTTTTGTTGAGTTTTATAATTTTGCCATCTAGGGGAGGTGGCAGGAGAGTGGCTTAGATAAACCTTTGGATTTTAGCGCTGTATTATTCTTTTCTATTCCTATATTTATCAAAGTCTGGCGGACCTGATCCGCCAGTGCGGATCAGGTCCGCCAGACCTCGCTGAATACGGAGAGCAATACGCCCCCAATGGCCCGCCATCAGGGGGGTGTCAATCAACCCGATCGTACTTGATCGGGTTGATTTCCTGCGATGTCTGTCCGCCTGCTCAGAGCAGGCGGACAGGTTATGGAGCAGCGGTCTTTGTGACCGCTGCTTCATAACTGTTGTTTCTGGCGAGCCTGCAGGCTCGCCAGAAACAAGGGGCATCAAGCTCCATTCAGAGCTTGATAGATAGGCCCCATTGTATCTAGCTTAGGGTTTATTTTTATTTTACAGGCAAGTTTGTATTTATTTTAACTAGGTAGAATAGTTATTAAATAGTTATTAACTATTTAATAACTACCTAGCTAAAATAAATACAAATTTACCTGTAAAATAAAACCTAACCTAAGTTAAAATAACACCTAACACTAGACTACAATTAAATAAGTTAACTAAATTAAAAACAATTAAATACATTAAATTAAATTAGCTAAATCACAAAAAAACACAATAAATTACAGAAAATAATAAACAAATTACAAGATCTTTAAACTAATTACACCTAATCTAATAGCCCTATTAAAATAAAAAAGCCCCCTTAAAATAAAAAAAACCCTAGCTTAAACTAAACTACAAATAGCCCTTAAAAGAGCCTTTTGCGGGGCATTGCCCCAAAGAAATCAGCTCTTTTACCGGAAAAAAAAATACAAACAACCCCCCAATAGTAAAACCCACCACCCACACAACCAACCCCCCAAATAAAACCCTAACTAAAAATAATCTAAGCTCCGCATTGCCCTGAAAAGGGCATTTGGATGGGCATTGCTCTTAAAAGGGCAGTTAGCTCTTTTGCGGCCCAAAGCCCTAACCTAAAAATAAAACCCACAAAATACACCCTTAAAAAAAACTTAACACTAAGCCCCTGAAGATCGACTTACTGTAGACCGGACATCCATCCTCAAGGAAGTGGCAGAAGTCTTCATCCAACCAGGCCGAAGTCCTCAACGAAGATGGGAGAAGTCTTCATCCAAGCCGGGTGAAGTGGTCCTCCAGACGGGCAGAAGTCTTCATCCAGACGGCATCTTCTATCTTCATCAAGACATCTGACACGGAGCATCCTCTTCATCCGGAGTCTTCTTACAGAATGATGGTTCCTTTAAGTGACGTCATCCTAGATGACGTCCCTTAGAATCCGATTTTCTGATAGAATTATATCAGCCAATCGGAATTAAAGGGACACTGAACCCAAAAATGTTGTTTTGTAATTCAGAAAGAGCATGCAATTTTAAGCAACTTTCTAATTTAATCCTATTATCATTTTTTCTTTGTTCTCTTGCTATCTTTATTTGAAAAAGAAGGCATCTATGCTTTTTTGGGTTCAGTACTCTGGACAGCAATTTTTTATTGGTGGATGAATTTATCCACCAATCAGCAAGGACAACCCAGGTTGTTCACCAAAAATCGGCCGGCATTTAAACTTACATTCTTGCATTTTAAATAAAGATACCAAGAGAATGAAGACATTTTTATAATAGGAGTAAATTAGAAAGTTGCTTAAAATGTCATGCTCAATCTGAATCATGAAAGAAAAATTTTGGGTACAGTGTCCCTTTAAGGTAGAAAAAATCCTATTGGTAGTTTAGTTTTATCCTATTGGTAGTTTAGTTTAGGCTAGGGTTTTTTTATTTGGGGGGGTTATTTTGATAGGGCTATTAGATTAGGTGTTATTAGTTTAAAGATCTTGTAATTTGTTTATTATTTTCTGTAATTTAGTGGGGGGGTTTGTGATTTAGCTAATTTAAATTAATTTATTTAATTGTTTTTAATTTAGTTAATTTATTTAATTGTAGTGTAGTGTTAGGTGTTGATGTAACTTAGGTTAGGTTTTATTTTACAGGTAAATTTGTATTTATTTTAGCTAGGTAGTTATTAAATAGTTAATAACTATTTAGTAACTATTCTACCTAGTTAAAATAAATACAAACTTGCATGCAAAATAAAAATAAACCCTAAGCTAGCTACATTGTAACTCTTAGTTATATTGTAGCTAGCTTAGGGTTTATTTTATAGGTAAGTATTTAGTTTTAAATAGGAATAATTTAGTTAATGATAGTAATTTTATTTAGATTTATTTAAATTATATTTAAGTTAGGGGGTGTTAGGGTTAGACTTAGGTTTAGGGGTTAATAAATTTAGAATAGTGGTGGCGACGTTGGGGGCTGCAGATTAGGGGTTAATAAGTATAATGTAGGTGGTGGCGATGTTAGGGACGGCAGATTAGGGGTTAATAATTTTTAACTAGTGTTTGCGAGGCGGGAGTGCAGCGGTTTAGGTGTTAATATGTTTATTCTAGTGGCGGCGATGTCCGGAGCAGCAGATTATGGGTTAAAAATTTTATTTCCGTGTTTGCTATGCGGGAGGACCTCGGTTTAGGGGTTAATAGGTATTTTATGGGTGTTAGTGTACTTTTTAGCACTTTAGTTATGAGTTTTATGTTACGGCGTTGTACCATAAAACTCTTAACTACTGACTTTAAAATGCGTTACCGATCTTGGAGGTAGAGGGTGTACCGCTCACTTTTTGGCCTCCCGGGACAGACTAGTAATACCGGCGCTATGGAAGTCCCATAGAAAAAAGACTTTACGAAGTTTACATAAGTCGTTTTGCAGTAAGGCCAAAAAAGTATGCGGTGCCTTTATACCTGCAAGACTCGTAATAGCAGCGGTAGCGAAAAAGCAGCATTAGGACCAGTTAACGCTGCTTTTTCAGCCTAATGCACAACTCGTAATCTAGCCGAGCGCCTTTTCAGAACACATTTTTACATTGATTGAAATGGAAGTGTTCCAAGCTGGAACACAATTATACTGTGGGTAAAACAATTCCACCAAACAGGATCTGCTGGAATATCAGATCACAGTTTAGGATGAATATTACACACCGATCTGAAATTCCATCCCTACAAAATGATGGTGGTCCCTGAGCTAAAAGACCTTGACCGTGCCAATCGCAAAGCCTCTTGTGAAGCCATCCTTAACAGTGTCACAGCTGACATCAGTGTGCAATCAAGTAATGAAGCACACTTTCACCTGTCAGGCTGTGTCAATAAACAAAACTTTCGGTACTGGTCTGAAAATAACCCTAGGAAGCTCCATGAAAGACCCCTCTACTGTGACCATGTCACTGTCTGGTGTGCTGTCTCTAACTTTGGGGTGATAGGACCATACTTTTTGAGGAGGATGCTTGTGTGGTCACTGTCACCTCCAATCGCTATGTGCAGATGCTGACAACCTTCCTGGGACCGAGACTTGCAGAGCTTGGCAAATCCTCCGGTCTAGTTCCAGCAAGATGGAGCTACAGCCCATACTGAAAGAGCATCAATGGAGGTGCTGAAGCAAATGTTCCTTGGGCACCTGATTTCTCTCCATGGGGATGTTCACCTGTCCTTGCGGTGTGTGATTTCTTCCTCTAGGGGTACCTGAAAGCAAGAGTCTTCAAGCATAGACCCCAGACCACCGTAAAGCTGAAAACTGCCATACAGGATGAAATCGCTGCAATACCCGAGGAAAATGATCTGAGAAGCTTCAGAGCACATCTACATGAATGTGTCCGAAATTACCGGAATCACCTGGACAATGTCATTTTTAAACATTACGTTTTTTTTCTTTTGCTTCTGGTATAGTTTAGCTGAGGTTTAGCTATAAAACTAAGATACCACTAAAAATGGTAGTTACTTCTCTTTCATGATGTTAAATAAACATTTTAAACAAGAAAACTGTTTCTGTGTGTTTATTGACAGAAAACTGTCAGGTTATTCTGCTGGACCATGTATAATTGTGTGTTTTAACTTTTTTACCAGTATAGGTGATGCCACCAGATAAATGTGTTAGTTTGATGTTGAAGAATGAGCAGGCGTTATATGTGAGAGAGAGGGGATCAGAGTTGGAGGAGGGAGTGTGCAAGGGAGAAAGAGGAAGAGAGGGTAAGCAAGTGACTGTGTTTGGTGTGTGATGGTTAGTTGGATTAAGAGGGTGAGCAGGATGTGAGGGAGATGTTGCTGAGAAGATGAGATAGAGGGAGTGAGATGAGATAGAGGGAGTGAGAGGTAAAAAAATGTATGCAGGGAAAATGAAGATAAGAGTGTGGAGAGGAGCTTGTGTATGAGGTGAGAGGATGAGGTGGTGGTTGCATTTGAGAGAGAATGAAAAGGTTACCAAGGGCCTAGGTAAGGGAGAATAATCTGAGAAAGTGCAGACTATAGTATGTATCATATGTTATTAGTGATGTCATAATGATGAGTGTGTGTATATATATATATATATATATATATACAGGGAGTGCAGAATTATTAGGCAAATTAGTATTTTGACCACATCATCCTCTTTATGCATGTTGTCTTACTCCAAGCTGTATAGGGTCGAAAGCCTACTACCAATTAAGCATATTAGGTGATGTGCATCTCTGTAATGAGAAGGGGTGTGGTCTAATGACATCAACACCCTATATCAGGTGTGCATAATTATTAGGCAACTTCCTTTCCTTTGGCAAAATGGGTCAAAAGAAGGACTTGACAAGCTCAGAAAAGTAAAAAATAGTGAGATATCTTGCAGAGGGATGCAGCACTGTTAAAATTGCAAAGCTTCTGAAGCGTGATCATCGAACAATCAAACGTTTCATTCAAAAGGGTCAACAGGGTCGCAAGAAGCGTGTGGAAAAACCAAGGCGCAAAATAACTGCCCATGAACTGAGAAAAGTCAAGCGTGCAGCTGCCAAGATGCCACTTGCCACCAGTTTGGCCATAATTCAGAGCTGCAACATCACTGGAGTGCCCAAAAGCACAAGGTGTGCAATACTCAGAGACATGGCCAAGGTAAGAAAGGCTGAAAGACGACCACCACTGAACAAGACACACAAGCTGAAACGTCAAGACTGGGCCAAGAAATATCTCAAGACTGATTTTTCTAAGGTTTTAAGGACTGATGAAATGAGAGTGAGTCTTGATGGGCCAGATGGATGGGCCCGTGGCTGGATTGGTAAAGGGCAGAGAGCTCCAGTCCGACTCAGACGCCAGCAAGGTGGAGGTGGAGTACTGGTTTGGGCTGGTATCATCAAAGATGAGCTTGTGGGGCCTTTTCGGGTTGAGGATGGAGTCAAGCTCAACTCCCAGTCCTACTGCCAGTTTCTGGAAGACACCTTCTTCAAGCAGTGGTACAGGAAGAAGTCTGCATCCTTCAAGAAAAACATGATTTTCATGCAGGACAATGCTCCATCACACGCGTCCAAGTACTCCACAGCGTGGCTGGCAAGAAAGGGTATAAAAGAAGAAAATCTAATGACATGGCCTCCTTGTTCACCTGATCTGAACCCCATTGATAACCTGTGGTCCATCATCAAATGTGAGATTTACAAGGAGGGAAAACAGTACACCTCTCTGAACAGTGTCTGGGAGGCTGTGGTTGCTGCTGCACGCAATGTTGATGGTGAACAGATCAAAACACTGACAGAATCCATGGATGGCAGGCTTTTGAGTGTCTTTGCAAAGATGAGATGTTATATTGGTTTCACTGGTAAAAATAAATAATTGAAATGGGTATATATTTGTTTTTTGTTAAGTTGCCTAATAATTATGCACAGTAATAGTCACCTGCACACACAGATATCCCCCTAAAATAGCTATAACTAAAAACAAACTAAAAACTACTTCCAAAACTATTCAGCTTTGATATTAATGAGTTTTTTGGGTTCATTGAGAACATGGTTGTTCAATAATAAAATTAATCCTCAAAAATACAACTTGCCTAATAATTCTGCACTCCCTGTATATATATATATATATATATATATATATATATATATTTATATATATATATATATATATATATATATATATACACACATAATTAACTATACACACAAAATGCTGACTTTTACATAATTTTTTGTCAGTCAAAAAACCCCACAAATATTTGGTACAGTGGTATCTGGCTGTTTACTAAGAATTTATTTTTAGATCTCAGCGAATGTCTCCCTCTGAAGATAAAACAATAAATTATTCATTTATTAGAAATGAGGTACAGAAATCTAAGAGCTTGAATAGAACACTGACCCTGAACATGATTTATTTTTAAAGGAAGATAGGAAAAGAAAGACCAGTTGTCATAAGAAAAACAATTTTATTTATTTTATGTAAAAAAACCATTTCATTGCAGTTCTGCACAAAAAGTCAGGACTTATCCTCTGTGTTGATAAAAAACTTTCTTAAACATTCTTGGTTTTCTTGTCTTAACACTTTTATCCTTATCAGGTCATGGGGAACGAAGTTATTAATTATACATTTCACTGTGTGATATCAATTATTTATTTAGAGCTGTTGTGAGGATCTATCGCTTGACACAATATTTTTCCCCCATCACCCATATGAACCTGTCATTTTTATGCCCGGACTTATCTTAGACCTCAATGCATTAACCCTTCAGAATGCAATTATATTTTGCAATGATGATATTATCAGTGAATATGTTTAACAATTTTAGAGGAACAATATCTACCTTGCTATCTATATTTTTAACAAATTAATTTTGCCTTGGTCATTCTTTTCTGTATTTTTGCAGACAGAATAATATTTAATTGCGGAACACACCAGCAAACTTGTTAAAGGGTGCAGCGAGTGAGTTAAATGAACAGTACAGTAAGGGTTAATTGAAACATGAATGTTGTTTTTTCAATTGAAAATGATAAATGATGCTTCAGTATTCAGTATAATGTCTCTCAGAATTAGCTGTGCACACTTATCTTCCATAACCCTAACTTTACTACATGTATTTTCTAATTACTCATTATTCTTAAGTGCAGGGTCCACCAAATCTCAACATACCTCATATATACTGGACAACCTCCCCCCCACACACACACACACACAAATACACACATACATACATAAACAAACACACATTGGGATTATTAAAGTAAGGGTCCAATGTAATAGGGTTAACATAGTGTCTATGAGATATAGGTTTAACAACTATAATACGGAAAATGACACAGTGTCATCCTCTTTTTTAATGAAAGTAAAGTAGAGGATGACAACATGTACAGTGGCATGTATGTATAATATATTATGTATAATATATATATATATATATATATATATATATATATATATATACTATAATTGCGTTTGTAATGTCTGTCGGCAGTTGGGCACGCATCCTCAATGGAGTGTTGGCAGTGCGAGGACAAAAGAATTCACCTGCATCCAGGTGAATTCCAAAAATGGCAGGGTGATGAAAGAATCCACCGAAGATCCACCCTGCCATTTTCGGAATCCACCGGGATGCAGCGAAGGCAAATACCGGGATGCAGCGAAGGCAAATGGAGCATTACAAAAGCAACAACTAATCGCCCATATTAAAGTATTTTTTTTTTTAAAAACTAACCACCCGCATGAAGTATTAAAAAAAGAGAGAGAAAAAACGCCCACATCAAGTATTTTTTTTAAAAAAAACACAGCCCACACAAAATATAACAAAAAAATTAAAAAATCCTACACAAAGTATTAACTCCTAAACAGCAAAAACCCCACATTGCTATATACCTAATTTCCCTATTAACCCCTAAACCGGAAAACTCCCACATCGCAATAAACCTAATTAACTTATTAACCCTTTAAACCGCCAAAAACCAAAATGCAAATAACTATCTAAATAACCGTACCCTAACCTAACATCCCCTAACCTAACACCCCATTAAATAAACCCAAATTACCTAAACTAATACATTTTAAAGTTACAAAAAAAAAAATAAGTTTACAAAAAATAAAAAAGGCTAACATTTCAGAAAATAAAAAAAATCAAATTACCAAATTTAACAAAATTAAACCTAATCCCTATGAAAATAAGAAAGACCCCCCAAAATAAAAACACCCCCTACTCTAAGAATAAACTACCAGTAGCCCTTAAAAGGGCTTTTTGCAAGGCATTGCCCCAAGATAATCAGATCTTTTACAAAAAATATACAAAGTCCCACCTAACATTAAACCCCCCCACCCCCCAAAATAAAAGAACCTAACACTAAAAAAACCTTAACTACCTATTGCCCTGAAAATCGCATTTGTTTGGGCATTGCCCTTAAAAGGGCATTTTAGCTCTTTTACTGCCCATCCCTAATCTAAATAAAACCAAACCCCCCAATAGGATGAAAGCTACTCAAATCCTATTGGCTTTTTAAACTAGCCGATAGTATGAGAGCAAGTGAAATTCTATTGGCTGATTTGAAGAGTCAATAAAATTTCACTTGCACTCATCCTATTGGCTGATTTGAACAGCCAATAGGATTTGAGTAGCTCTCATCCTATTGGATGATTTGAATTGGAAGAATCAAATCAGCCAATAGGAATTCAAGGGACGCCATCTTTAATCGTGTACCTTGAATTCACTATTCAGTGTACGGCGGAGATCGTATGAAGAGGATCCTCCACGCTCCATGGCTCTGCGGTCGCTGGTCTGCAGTTCCAGGGTCGCCGGTCTTCAGCTCCGCTGTCTTCAGTCTTCAGCACCGCTCCGCACAGGATGTTCCTGGAGGAAGAAGAGGTTGCGCTTGGAAGAAGACTTCACCGCCTGGAACAGGACCTTCTCCGCCGGAATTCAGGAACCGTGAGTACCAACCTGGGGGTTATATTTAGTATTTTTTAAGGTTTTTTTGGGGGGTTTGTTTTATTTAGATTAGCGATGGGCAGTAAAAGAGCTAAATGCCCTTTTAAGGGCAATGCCCAAACAAATGCCCTTTTCAGGGCAATGGGTAGTTTAGGTTTTTTAGTGTTAGGTTATTTTATTTTGGGGGTGAGGTGGTTTAATTTTCTGTAATGTTAGCCTTTTTTATTTTTTGTAAACTTAGTTTTTTTTTTAATTTTTTGTAACTTTAGAATGTATTAGTTTAGGTAAGTTGGGTTTATTTAATGGGGTGTTAGGTTAGGGGTTGTTAGATTAGGGGGTGTTAGGTTAGTGTACTGTACTTAGTTATTTAAATAGTTATTTGCGTTGTGGTTTTTGGGGGTGTAGGGGTTTTGCGGTTTAGGGGTTAATAGGGTAAATAGGTTTATTGCAATGTAGGGGTTTTGCGATTTAGGGGTTAATAGGGTAAATAGGTTTATTGCGATGTAGGGGTTTTGCGGTTTAGGGGTTAATAGGGTAAATAGGTTTATTGCGATGTGGGGGTTTTGCGGTTTAGTGGTTAATAGGGTAATTAGATTTATTTGATGTGGGGTTTTTTTGCGGTTTAGGGGTTAATAGGGTAATTAGATGTATTGCAATGTGGGTGGTTGACGGTTAAGTGGTTATTAATTTTAGTTTTAATTGCGATTTTTTGGGGGAAGGCGGAAATATAGGTTAAGAAATGTTAGGTTTATTTTTGGGAGGTGGCTCAGTCTAAACATTATTTATACAGTCACAATGCATATAGTGACTATAAATAATGTAGACACTGACATTTTTATTAATGCTTATTTTTTCTGTGTCAGTGTCTACATTATTGATACAATAACTATGCATTGATACAGTATAAATTATGTGTGGGCGAAGTTACGGAAATTGCCATTGGCAACTTCCGAAAATATTTTAAGGTCATAGGAATTAACATATACGTCAGTGTCAATCAAACACTGCACGTTTGTGGAAAGCCACGCCTCTCGCTCGTGGCAAAATCGTGTGTGTCCCTCGCGACTAACCACGGCCCTTCCTTGCGCTGGTTAGTCAATTTAAATAATATGTTAAAACAGTATTCGAAGCAGTTAGAAAAAAATAGTCTGTGAGGAGAGTTGTTGTAGAGAGAGATCAGTTAGATTAATAATCGGAACATCGTATTTAGTTTAATTGTTTAGCATTATTAGCTATTCTATCCAAAAGCTTTTTTAAAAGCTAAAGATAAGCCTGTTTTATTTTAAACAGCTTTTTTCAAAGCTTAAGTTATATAAAAAAGAAAAAACGATTGGAAATATTTTACCTCATAAGCTTTATAGAAAGCTTAATAACAGAATTATAAATATAATTATAAAGCTTTTTTTTAAAAGCTTAAGTAGTTTAAAAAAAAGTTGGTTGCTACACAAGTAGCTCAGTAGTATACAATATTTTAGAATAATTTATATATATAAAGTATACTCTTTATTCAAAAGGTATACTATTTTTTTATATAAAAAAAACAAAAACAAAAAAATTGGGGTTTAACCCCTTAATGACCGGACCATTTTTCAATTTTCTTACCCTTAATGACAATGGCTGCAGTGTTTGCGTTTAGCTGTAATTTTCCTCTTACTCGTTTACTGTACCCACACATATTATATACCGTTTTTCTCGCCATTAACCCCTTAATGACCACAATGTACCCTGTATGTCACTGGTCGTTAAGGGTTTTTTCAGGACATAATAGCACAAGTCTAGCAAGAACACGCTATTAATTCCCTCCCTCCAGCAGGCTTAGTAGAATAGAGCAGTCTCAACGCTGGTGGCAAGACCGTGCTATAAAACAATCAAGTCCCAAAAAAAGGCCAGCGACATACAGGGTACGTCGCTGGTCCTTAAGGGGTTAAATGGACTTTCTAAAGATACCATTATTTTCATCATATCTTATAATTTACTAAAAAAAAATGATAAAATATGAGGAAAAAATGGAAAAAAACACACTTTTTCTAACTTTGACCCCCAAAATCTGTTACACATCTACAATCACCAAAAAACACTGATGCTAAATAGTTTATAAATTTTGTCCTGAGTTTAGAAATACCCAATGTTTGCACGTTCTTTGCTTTTTTTGCAATTTATGGGGCAATAAATACAAGTAGCACTTTACTATTTCCAAACCACTTTTTTTCAAAATTAGCGCTAGTTACTTTGGAACCCTGATATCTGTCAGGAATACCTGAATATCCCTTGACATGTATATATTTTGTTTTAGAAGACATCCCAAAGTATTGATCTAGGCCCATTTTGGTATATTTCATGCCACCATTTCACCGCCAAATGCGATAAAAAAAAAAAAAAAAAGTTCACTTTTTCACAAATTTTGTCACAAACTTTAGGTTTCCCACTGAAATTATTTATAAACAGCTTCTGCAATTATGGCACAAATGGTTGTAAATTCTTCTCTGGGATCCCCTTTTTCAGAAATAACAGACTTATATGGCTTTGTGGTTGCGTTTTGGTAATTAGAAGGCCGCTAAATGCCGCTGCGCACCACACATGTTTTATGTCCAGGAGTGAAGGGGTTAATTAGGGAGCTTGTAGGGAGCTTGTAGTGTTAATTTTAGCTTTAGTGTAGTGTAGTAGACAACCCCAAGTATTGATCTAGGCCCATTTTGGTATATTTTATGCCACCATTTCACCGCCAAATGCGAGCAAATAAAAAAAAAACTTTACATTTTTCACAATTTTAGGTTTCTCACTGAAATTATTTACAAACAGCTTGTGTTATTATGGCAGAAATTGTTGTAAAAGCTTCTCTGGGATCCCCTTTGTTCAGAAATAGCAGACTTATATGGCTTTGGCGTTGCTTTTTGGTAATTAGAAGGCCGCTAAATGCTGCTGCGCACCACACGTGAATTATGCCCAGCAGTGAAGGGGTTAAATTAGGTAGCTTGTAAGGAGCTTGCAGGGTTAATTTTAGAGATCAGCCTCCCACCTGACACATCCCCCCCCCTGATCCCTCCCAAACAGCTCTCTTCCCTCCCCCACCCCACAATTGTTACCGCCATCTTAAGTACTGGCAGAAAGTCTGCCAGTACTAAATAAGAGAGTTTTTTTTTTTTTTTTAAATAAAAATAATAAAATATTTTAGTTGTGATGAACCCCTTCCTTAGCACCAACCTCCCTGATCCCCCCCTCCAGCTCTCTAACCCTCTCCCCTACCTAATTACCGCCATCTTGGGTACTGGCAGCTGTCTGCCAGTACCCAGTTTGGCCCCACAAACCAAAGTATTTTAATTTTATTTTTAACTTTTATTTTTATTTTTAATTATTTCTGTAGTGTAGCAGCCCCCCCACAATACCCCCACCCCCTCCCAGATCCTTTTATATGGAAAAAAACATTTTTTAACTTTTTTTCCCCCTTCCTAACTTCATTGGTGTCAGTGTGGCTAATGCGTGCACGTGCACACGCGTCCTCGTGCACGCGCGCACACGCTCCCTCCTCCCACCCGGTCAAACGGCACCATCGCTACCAGTGCAGAGAGGGCCACAGAGTGGCTCTCTCTGCATCGGAAGCTTGTAAAGGGGTATTGCAGGATGCCTCTATATCGAGGCATCACTGCAATACCCTCAGAGCTGCTGGAAGTGGTTGTGATCACTTCCAGCACTCTGTTAGACAACTGACGTACCAGGTACGTCTATTGTCATTAACTGCTTGTTAATGCATGACGTACCTGGTACGTCAGTTGTCATTAAGGGGTTAAAAGAAAAGTTGAACATTTAAGTATAGATTAGAATAATATAAGAACGATATTGCAAATAGGGGTTTGCAACATCTGTAAATTATTTAGGAAATCAGTTTCTCAAAAAAAAGTGTTACAACACCAGTAGAGTTTCTCCAATTAGAGTGTGTCTATATCTGTAATAGACATGTGTGTTTCGATTCGTTCCGAATCGAAATTCGTCTGAATTTGTTAAATTAGGAGATTCGGATCGATTTGAATTTCCGAGTTACGGTAGTACTGAATCTACCAAATAAATCTGAATTAGTTCGGATTTATTCGTTACATTTGGATGGCCATGTATTACAGTAGTATTGTACAGTATATTAGGTTATATCACTCTGCTATGTATTACACCTAATATACAGTACATAATACTAGTCTAATACACAGCACATCTCACTTAACACATACCGAAATTCCGAATTTCCGAATTGAACCGAATCTTGCCGAATTTATTTGAATCCGAATGAATGCGAAACAAATCCGAAGCGAATTCATTTGAATTTTTCCGAATTCGAATCGATCCGAACCGAAATTCGAAAACATCCGAATCGATCCGAACCGAAACAAATTTTTCGGCCGTGCACAAGTCTAATCTGTAGTTTATTATATAGAAAATATTTTTGATATATTTAAGATAGTAGTCCATTAAAATTATAGTATTGCTATACCTGTAGCTTAAATTTTTATATAAAAGAGTTACAAAATACGTTGTTTCTACATCTGTAGTTTAAAATATAATTAGACTGCCCTCTGGGCAGGCTTATCGATTAGTATATATATATATATATATATATATATATATACATACAGTATATACATATGTATATATTAAATCTTATTATATGATGTTTAGAGAGGGGGTACTTTTTTTGCTTTTCCTATAATGGCTTTCTCCAATGTGTGATTATTGATGCAAACTACAATTATAAAAATTTGTTATAAAGTGCCTGGTCTGCTAAAAAATAAACAAGGTATGATTTTGAATGGGGGCATCACAAAAATTGCATTAAAACTAATGTTTAAATGCAATAAATGCAAAAGAATGAAAAGAACTTTAGGGTGTGAAAGACTTAGGGCTCGATGATATAAACTTCGTCAGCTCAAACCATGTTTTTCTCGCCAACTCTCGCAGGGGCATCCCTGGTGGAATGATCGTAAAAAAGGGGCTGTCCCTGCAAATGGCGAGATGGCTCCTATTAAAAGTAATGGAGCTCGCTGGATAGGTACACTTCGCTCCTTAGAGCAAAGTTAGCAGGGAGCAGGGGGACGCACTTTAAAAATTACATTACATTACGCTGCTTTCTGCATATAGCATTTTACATTTGTCTATATTTTCGTACACGTGTCTTTTTCTATTAGGGTATTAAGTATTCATAGTGTTTTGAGAAAAGCTCGCCACCTTTAAGTTTGCGAGAAAAAACTGTGAAATCTGCAGTGCAAAAATCTTTATAGACATTTTTATATACGACCATAGAACGCCCATGTTCAGCCTATTTTACGAAGGAAAAAAAAAACAATTACACTTTGCATTTTGTATTTAAAAGTACAAATTTGTGTGTGTTTTTTGCACATTCAGTGTACTAAAATTACAGTTTACGCTGTGCATATTTAATACGATTTATTCCTGGGTAAATTACATACAAATTTTAAGTTTTTGTTAAAATACGATTTTTGGTAAAGAATTTTTTTACGATGCACCTTAACAAAACAATTTTCCCCTGCTTATTTTTGTGTGATTGGATCAAATATGTGTTTTGGATGATGTTTAAAATATAAATTTTATTGTGCACATTTCATATGAAAATGCAGTATACGCCCCTTAGTGAAACACCCTGTTATTTGGGAAAAAGGGACTTTAGATCATTCCACTAGGGAAATAGAAGGACTGGTGAGCGTTCTTTAATAACCTTGCCAGCTCAGAGAGCTTTCTATCATTGAGCCCTAAGAATAGAAAGAGTTAATAAAAAGTACTAACAGTAAAAAGGTTATTGCATCAAGGATCTGGGTGGCATAGGCATTATACCAGTGGAGGTCCCTGGTTCAGGGTACTAGATGTGAGAGGGTACATAGTTAAAGGGACAGTAAAGTCAAAATTAAACTTAAATTGATTGCATAGAGCATGAAATTTTAAACAATTTTCCAATTTACTTCTACTATTAATTTTGCTTAGTTATTTTGCTATCCTTTGTAAGAGAGTAATCCTAGGTGACCTCAGGAGCGTGCACATGTCTCTAGCCATCTGGCAGCATTGTTTGTAACTTTGTTTATAGAAATGTTATACATAGTTACAAACACTGCTGCCACAGACTACTATAGACACATGTTCACTCCTTAGCTCCTATCAGCCTATCATGGCTTAGTCTTCAGCAAAGAGTACCAAGAGAACAAATCAAATTTGATTATAGAAGTAAATTGCAAAGTTGTTTAAAATTGCATGCTCTATTTAAATCCTGGAAGTATAATTTTGTCTTTACTGTCCCTTTATGTTTAATTTGGTAGTAGGTTGTCTGTTTAAGCAAAGGGAATGACAAAATTATCTACATATATACTGTAGGTCCTAGTGCTTATTTATTGTATATAATATATATATATAAGTATATAATAAATTTGTGGCAGGAGTCTGATGTTCCTTGCCAAGTAGTTATTACCTCCATCCAGAATGTGATTGTTCTTAACAATAAAGCAAGGGTTGCATTGCAGCCTAAAGCCTTAATAGTTCTTTTTTAATGATGGGTCTAATTTTGTGAATCACTTGAGATCTAGCCCTGTGAATTTTGCCATTAAGAAACGAAACTGAGCTCTCTCTGATATGCATCACTGAACTGTATCAAAGACTAGTTTAATGGATCACTACATTATGTAAAACAAATCTTTGCTACTATATTATTATTTTAATCTTATTATAATTACCTTTCCAATTCAATATTTACAATACTGTATTGTATTCAGTGCAATAAAAATCTAGCAGTCTGATATGCATTTATAACTTTACAGAAATGCTAGCACTGTTGTGATTCTGGACTTGATTCTGTAAAGCTCTCTGAGCTTGTGAGATTCTTTAAGAAATCTTACCAGGACTATAAAGCCCCTGTTCTAATGCATTAAAGGCAATATTTACCTTGAGAGATGTGTGCCTCACAAATGGGTGTTCCCTGCTTTTAAAGGGACATGAAAACCAAAAGATTTGTGTGATTCAGATAGAGTATTCAATTTTAAATAACTTTCCAATTTACTTCTAGTATCTAATTTGCTTAATTCTTTCTGTATCTTTTGTTGAAAAGCATACCTAGGTATGCTCAGGAGCAGAGAGCTAGCTGCTGATTGATGGCTGACCATATGTGAATCTTGTCATTGGCTTAACAATGTTTTCAGCAACTTTCCAGTAGTGCATTGCACAAAGAGTATCAAGAAAAGTAAGCAAAATTGATAATATAAGTTGTTTAAAAATTAATGCTCTATCTGGATCATGAACAAAAATTTTGGGGTTTTATTTGTGTAGCTAAAATGTCTCTTTCACTTATTACCTGAATAGAAAAAAATCTGCATGAGAAAATAGGGGTGATTGTAAGATACTATACACTGAAAATAACGAAATATGATTCAGATTAGCTGCAGGATTTAATTTTTAAAGTGCACCAACTGCTACCTGATAACTTTGCTCTCCCCATTTCTTTCTATGATCCTGATGATCTAAAGCTCTCTGCTCTGGCGAGATTATTAAAGTTTGCTCACCAGTCCTATTTTCCTGGTGAAATGATCAAAAGCGACTTTTTACCCTGAAAACAGGGTGTCTCGCTAAGGGGCGTATACTACATTTTAATATTGTGAGGGAGGCGAACATTACAAAAGTGCACAATCAAATTTGTATTTTAAAAATTTTACAAAATCAATAATTGAACCATTCACACAAAAATATGCAGGAAAATTTGCATTGTAAAGGGGAATCAAAAATCATAACAAAATTCTTCACCAAGAATCATGTTTTAATAAAGCCTAAAATGTAATTGAAAATTACACAGGAATAAATAATATTAAATATGCACAGCGTAAGTCGTAATTTATGTACACTGGATGCGCAAAAAACACAAACAAATTCATACTTATAAGTACAAAATACAAAGCATAATTGTTGTTTTGTAAAATAACCTGAACATGGCTGTTTCATGGGCGTATATGAAATTGTCTCTCTAATCCAAATGTAATTCTCTAAACATTTTCACATAGTTTTTTCCCCCCCACAAACTAAAATGTGGTAAATTTTTCTCAAAACACTCAAAATGCTTATAAGTCTAATAGACAAACACATGCATACGAAAATGTAGACAATTATAAGATGCTATTCGCAGAAAGTAGCGTAATGTGATTTAAATTGGCTGCAGTGCGCTCCCTGCTCACTGCTAACTTCACTCTACAGAGCGAAGTTTCCCTTTCCAGCAAGCTCCATTACTTTTAATAGAAGACATCTCACTTGGCAGGGACTGCCCTTTTTTATGATAATTCCACTAGAGCAGCCCTTGTGAAGGACGGAGAGAAAAAAAACGTCAGATCTTGCAAAGTTTAGAACATCTGGCCCTAAGTGAGATATAGGGGCCTATTTAAAAAGGTGCAGACGGACATGATCTGATATTGCGGATCATGTCTGTCGCACATCAATAAATACAAACGTACGCTGTCTGCATTTATCATTGCACCAGCAGTTCTGGTGAACTGCTGGTGCAATGCCGCCCCCTGCAGATTTCCGGCCAATCGGCCGCTAGGAGGGGGTGTCAATAAACCCAATCATATTGGATCGGGTTGATTTCTTGCGAGTTCTGTCCACCTCCTCAGAGCAGGCGCACAGGTTATGGAGCAGCAGTCTTTAGACCGTTGCTTCGTAACTTGTGTTTCTGGTGAGCCTTTAGGTTCGCCAGAAACACGGGGCATCAAGCTCCGTACTGAGCTTGATAAATAGGCCCCATAATGGCAACTTTCAGGGACAGAAACTTTTTTTATTAAATTCCCTGAGGGCAACCCCTGCGACTATCAGTTTAGTTTTTCATATCTGAACCAGCAAAGTTTTTAGAATCAGGCCCACAGTGTGTATATATTAGGCACATTATTATTGTGTAAGTATAACATTACTAAATGTCTAAAGAAAAAACCCATTAATAACACACCGACAAATATATATAAGTTATCTGATACAGATAAACTGAAATGCTGAAATCAGCCTCTGTTAATGCCCCTAAATTGAAAATAAGTATATGCTGTCTGCTTTGTAGGAAGAAAGGGAAAGCAAAGGGAATGCATTACGTCCCTCTATAAATAGATCCTTAGGTCAGTTGCATTTTGCTGGGACATTGTGAAGGTCAAAGAACAGAATGTTATAGTCAGGAATTGAGCAAGCAAAGGGTTAGTTGCTGACAAAGTAGGTTGCCCTAGTGGGTCAGTAACTCATATGGTAAAGCAGTAGTATGATTTTGAATTGTAATAAAAATTCTATGTCCAGTTTTTGATGTTTAATAAAATGTAACTCACTAGGTCAAATCATTATTGTAATGTTAACAAATCAAGGCCTAGTTTGCAGAATTGAGTGTTAACATCAGTGGATCATAATTAGGGTGACCATATTGCCGCTTTAAAAAGGGACGCATATGAAAAATACATATGTCAGGGCTGTTTAAAGAAATGCTTTAAATAAGAACCCTGACATATGTATTTTTCATTTGCGTCCCTTTTTAAAGCGGCAATATGGTTAATCTAATCATAATATATGGAGCTTCAATACCAGTTGCAATTTTGTGCTTCTTTTACAAAGAGCTGTATTTGTTGAGCAAGTAGTAGTATGGTCTTTTCTACAGTACTCATGTCATATAGCTTAATTTCCCTCAGGTAACAGATTTCTCTGAGGAACCGCATTGAAATTATTCATGACAGATAACATGAACACAAGTGCAAAAATGTTGTTCAGGTAGAGTTTTTCATTTATATTTATAGAATTTTAAGTTGAATTTGAATGTACAAAAGCAAGTGATAAAATTTAATCTTAGGTTTTCTGCAGCACTAAATACTGCAAGTGCAAACATTATCCATCAACTTGCAATCAGCGCTACTACCGTTTAGCACTATATATTAAAAGTAGTATGTGGCATGCTACATATCTATTGTGCAATACAATGCATTGGTTAAACATTTAACCAACTTGTAATTCCCAATGAAGTGTTATTGATTGCACTTGTAACCTAGGCCCAATTATTTAGGATATTTAATGTAATTATTTGACTATTAATAAGTAAAATTAACAGTGTACCCAGCTTAACATCAATGGGCGGCTCTTGTATCAGAATGGTTACCATAGAAATAAATACCAGCATTACTTTTAAAAGAATCCCTTTTTTATGAATTAATTAAAACCACAGTAGTACACAAACAGTAATACAGCAAAGTTTCAAGGCTTACTGCACCTTTCTCAAGTCATATATATGACTAGCCAATATTTAACTATTTAAAACAAGACCCAAGACCCAGGAGAGTATGGCACACCTTCTGCTCTGCACAGAACTCCTCCCTGGTGGGACCCCCCTCTTGCTGCCAATGGGTCAGCTCAGGTAAGTCTCCCAGTTCAGCCACTTGCTCTCCGGTAGGTGCCGGGGCTTTCCCCTCAAGGTCAGCCTCCTCCCGGACCTTGGGAACCTCTGGGGCAGATTTCCTGCACCCCTTGCCCTTTCTCGTGGCAGTCACCTGGGCCACTGTTTCAGGCTCCAGGTCTGTCTGATCACCCTGATTGGCTGCCATGGACCGAGTGGTCATGCATGCCCACTCTGGCAACCTTAACATCCCCAAGTGTGACCTGAGCTCCACCTCCTTCCAGGCATAAGTCTCCAGGTCGTTGCCCAGCAGACAGTCAACTGGCATGGTGGGACTCACAGCTACCCTCAAGGAACCTGAGACCCCTCCCCACTCAAAGGGAACCTGCGCCACCTTACATTGGCCCTCCGAGCTGTCCACTGCAACTACTTGGTGGAATACACCAGGGACTATGTGCTCTTCAGACACCAGGTGACACTGGACCGTGGTCACACTGGCTCCAGTATCTCTAAGAGCCTCTACCCTCTGCCCATTGATGGTCACCCACTGTCTGTATTTTTTAGTGTTATCAGGCATTAGGTTTCTCTGGACCATCTCACCATCCCTAGTGAGACAAGGGTCATCTCTGTGGGATCCCCACACCCCCCTGGGACCACCTCCTCCCCAAGCGCTACACTGGCCAACTCCTTTGTCTGCCCACCCCTGGGTGGTGGTGTCCACTTGGGACACTTGGGATCTCCCTTCATGTGACCCTCCTGGTCACAAGCAAAGCACTTACAGTGCCCATGGTTTCTTATCTCCTGGGGGGTGGGATCTCCTTCCCGGGTTACTAGATTGGGGCCCTTTGGAAGACTCCGTTGGTTTACCATTTCCCCCCCCCCCCACTCTGCTGCTGGGAACCCTGCCCACCTTTGGCAGAATCAGACCATACCGAGTGAGAAGGGCCGTCTTCATGTCAGCGTAGGTAAGGTTGTATCCCTTGCCCAAAGCTAGCAAAGTGTCCCTAACATCCTCTGTGAAGTGGTTCCACAATCCTGCCCCCCAATTCTTCTCAGGGACCCCATTCATGTGGATGGATGCTTCATATCCCTGAAACCACCTCTGTATGTCATCTCCCTTCTTGTACTCTCTCCCTACATTTTTAGAAATGTGCACAATTCTGTCTGACTGCACTGAGGATTTGCTGCCACCATCCTGGCTGGACCTGCTCCTCACATCCAGCTCTTTTACTTTAAGCTCATGCTCCAATAGCATTTTCTTCTCCCCCATTTTCAATCTCTCCAACTCAATCTGGTGTCTCCTGGCTTCCCTCCTGTCCTCCAGCTCATCTGGAGTTAGGCTCTTAGAACCACCACTGCTGCCTGAACCAGGGGGTACCTCCCCCCCCCCTAGCAGCTCCTGCACCCTTAGTACATCTTCCCTAGGATTTGTGTCAGCAGACTCTCCATTTGGATCCTCAGTCTGTCCACTGGCAGCTCTGGCGGCTACCCAGGCCCTCAGCGCCTTTTGTAGCTCATCCTTCTTGGTGAGGCCTCTGACCTGAACTTTGAGGTTTTTGCAAACTGTCTTCAGTTCCTTCATGGTATAGGTTTCCAACCTATCCTCCTCAGAAGCCAAATCCTGGGATGCAACTGAAGATGCTCTCGATTGAAACATGATGTCGTTGGAGTTCACTTGAACTCAAGATCAAAAATAGGTCAAAGAGAAAAACAGAAATAGAAATCTGTATGTGGCACGTAATGGTCTGCAATATGGTAGTAGTGTACACCAATCACTGTAAGTCAAGTGCAAATGCAAGTCCTATCCTCACCGCTGGCACCAATGTTAGAAATGGCGTCTCCAGATGGCAGTCGGTTTGCACCTTGTCCAAGTAGGGACCCTCACTCTAGTTAGGATAAGGGAGATACCCGCTCAGATAACCCCTGGTAGCTTGGCACGAGCAGAAGGCTTATCTCAGAAGCAATGTGTAAAGCATTTGCACATAACAGACAGTAACACAGTGAAAACACTACAAAAGGGCACCACACAAGTTTTAGAAAAAAATAGCCAATATTTAACTATTTAAAACAAGACCAAATAGGATAAAAATCCAACATACAGTAATAAAAATATGAATGTTGCAAGATGTATTAAAAAACACAGTTCCTTGCAGTCGATAGCTCCACCTGGGGCTATCACGGCGTTGTGATACACAAAACCAACAGTTCAGGCCGGCCGCGGCATCGCGGGCCAGCTACGGCGTCAGGAAGACCCGCAAACAGTACCTTGGATTTGCAGGGTGTTGTGATCCTTGCGGTGAGCTCCGGAGAGCAGCGTCGCTTCCAGAGTCGGTGCAGAAATTGTCAGGGCCCTTGGTGTTCACACGCGTTGCGGATCGAACTCCAGGCTGATGACGTCAGGTGAGCTGGCGTCGGGGCTGTGGTGCGAAGCATGACAATGCGACGTGCGGTGCCCACAGGTTACGGTGCAGGCAGCAGCTCGGTGATGGCATCCAGCGGCGTCTGTGAGACCAGGGCTGCTGTGTGAAGTGGGGCGGAGCAATGTGCAGTGTCCACAGGTCACGGTGCAGGCAGGGATGCCGGGTGACGACACTTGAGTCAATGGTGCTGGCATCGGGGGGCCAGGGCTGCGGTGTGGGATGGGACGGTGCTTTGTGAACCTCATGAGCAGTGTCCACAGGCCATGGTGCCGGCAGCGGCGCCGGTGTCAGCAGGAGCGGCGGCGGGGATGCCCAGGCTGCGGTGTGAGCAGGCGATGCCGAAGTGCGGGGCCCACAGGTCACACTGCGAACGGCGTCAGTGAGACCAGGGTCGCGGTGCGAAGCGGGGAAATGCGGCTCCATGCGGCATCAACCAGTCACGGTGCAGGCCAGTGGTGTCGGTGGCGTCGTCGCAGTGACTTCTCCTCTTGAACAGCACAAAACACACAGTTCCCAGTGCTGCAGGTCGAGGAAACTGAATTATTTTGTGTCCCTGAGACTTCCAACAGGAGGCAAGCTCTACTCCAAGCCCTTGGAGAACTTTCTCAAGCAGGACACACAGCAAAGTTTACCCTTTGCACTCTTTTCAGGCAGAAGCAGCAACTGCAGGCCAGTCCAGCAAAGCAACACAGCAAAGGGACAGTACTCCTCCTCCAGCTCTTCAGCTCATCTCCTTGCAGAGGTTCCTCATGAGTCCAGCAAGATCCTAGAAAGATTCCAGAAAGATTCTAAAGTCTGTAGTTTTGGGTGCTCTTCTTATACCCATTTTGACCTTTGAAGTAGGTTTACTTCAAAGAAGATTCTCACTTGCTTGTGAAATCCTGCCTTGGGCACACACCAGGAGGTTGGAGTCTGCATTGTGTGAGGGCAGGCACAGTCCTTTCAGGTGTGAATGACCACTCCTCCCCTCCCTCCTCGCAGAGATGGCTCATCAGGAAATGCGGGCTACACCCCAGCTCCCTTTGTGTCACTGTCTAGTGAGAGGTGCAAACAGCCCAACTGTCAAACTGACCCAGACAGGGAATCCACAAACAAGGCAGAGTCACAGAATGGTTTAAGCAAGAAAATGCTCACTTTCTAAAAGTGGCATTTTCGAACACACAATCTTAAAACCAACTTTACTAAAAGATGTATTTTTAAATTGTGAGCTCAGGGACCCCAAACTCCACCTGTCCATCTGCTCTCAAAGGGAATCTACGCTTTAATCATTTATATAGGTAGCACCCATGTTAACCTATGAGAGAGATAGGTCTTGCAACAGTGAAAACTGAATTTTGGCAGTATTTCACTGTTAGGACCTATAAACCATATTAACCATACACTGCACCCTGCCCATGGGGCTACCTAGGGGTGTTTTACATGTAAGAAAAGGGAAGGTTTAGGCCTGGCAAGTGGGTACACTTGCCAAGTCGAATTGGCAGTTTAAAACTGCACACACAGACACTGTGGTGGCAGGTCTGAGACATGATTACAGGGCTACTTATGTGGGTGGCACAACCAGTGCTGCAGGCCCACTAGTAGCATTTGATTTACAGGCCCTGGGCACCTCTAGTGCACTTTACTAGGGACTTACCAGTAAATCAAATATGCTAATCATGGATAAACCAATTAACAGTACAATTTACCTAGGGGGCACTTGCAATTTAGCACTGATTAGCAGTGGTAAAGTGCGCAGAGACAATAAACCAGCAAAAACAGAGTCCAAAACCAGGAGGTCAGAAGGCAAAAAGACAGGGGAGACACGCCAAAAAGCTGCCAGGTCTAACAGAGGCCATCTGCAGAAGCTTAGATACAAGGTTATTAAAGAGGTAAAAAGTACATTAATATAACAGTGTTGATTATGCAAAACTGGGGAATGGGTAATAAAGGAAGTATCTATCTTTTTAAACTATAACATTTTTGGTATTTACTGTCCCTTTAAACTGTCATGATTTAGATAGAGCACACAATTTTAAACAACTTTCCAATTCACTTCTATTATCTAAATCTAAACAATAATTTTATATGCTCATTGTGTGAGGCACCAGCATGTGTCAGCTTCACAGGATATATGTATATGCATTTTGTGATTGGATGATGACTGTCACATGATGCATTCAGAAGGAAAATATAACTAGCTTTGACATTTGTCAAAAAAATCTACTACTCATTTGAAATTCAAACTAAGTGCTTTTGCATTGTCTCTTTATTATGTATTTATTTGTTATAAAAGTCTATTGTGTTTAGTCGTCCTATAACATAACTTTTCTTTATGCCAAAAAATATTTTTTGAGATTTTTTGCTATGTTGTTCTATTATATAAGTGAAACATTTTGGGTGCTCTATCCTTTAAGTAGTATACTAATCCCCCCCTAGGTAAACCACATGACCCATGTGACACCTACCAATCGTTATTCACCCAAAATAAAGCATTGTATTAGGTTTCAGAAACTGAAGAGAGTTTTTGATACTGTGCTTAATGTACTACTTCCAGAAGAAGTTGGTTAAGAAAGAAATGGAAATTTTACAATAATTATTAAAAGATTCTCTTATTAGTAAGAAGTTGCATATGATTTTATATTAAAGGAACAATAAACCTACATTTTATTTTTTATCAACTTTCTAATTTACTTCTATTATCTAATTTGCTTCATTCTCTTGATAATCTTTCCTGAAAAGCATATCTAGATAGGCTCAGTAGCTTCTGATTGGTGGCTACATATATTTGCCTTATGTGATTGGCTAACCCATGTGCATTGCTATTTCTTTAACAAAGGATATCTAGAGAATGAAGCAAATTAGATAATAGAAGTAAATTGGAATGTTGTTTAAAATTGTATTCTCTGTCTGAATCATGAAATAACATTTTTGGGTTTAATGTCCCTTTAAGGGATCTTATTATTCATGTGTTTTATATGTTACCAATACCATAAATATCTAATTAATTATCCTAGCCAGCCAATTGTGACCAGTATTAATTACATTTTCAGCCCAATAGCGACTATATTGGACAAAATTTTGTAACCATTAGCAATTAAAGGGAGGCCCTATATGAGGGATATTTTTGGTTTAAGATCAGATATTATATAACCATGGCAGCATGGGATGTGTCAAGCTTATATAACAATATTATTACCCACAATGCTGGACTCCACGATGTGTGGGAAATGCTTAAAAAGACATATAATAATATCAAATTAATTAATATGGTATTTTTTCAAATTTGTTTTCACTAACAATTTATTTACACTCAGGAATATATTTTTATGCAGAAATAAGGGACATTCATGGTGTCTAGAAAAATGTCCTATTATAAAAATGTATTTTATAATGCAATGTAAGAATGATTTAGTGTTTAGTTCATTCTTCAGTAAAAGTGTATTGTTTAAACAGCAATCTCCTTTCTACATCCTTAAAGGGACAGTATACTGTAAAATTGTTTTCCCTTAATGTGTTTCCAATTACTTTTTTTTACCAGCTGCAGAGTATAAAATGTATGAGATTTGCTTTTTTTAAGGCTTATTTGTGTATATGAATTAGCTGATTTTGTGCTTTAAAGCCATAACTTAATAAAATGGGTTGAGCTTGTAGCTATAATCAGATTTAATTACTTTATCACATTGGGTACATATCACCTGCTTCTTTATCTTATATCTGTCCATAAACCAATCCCCAATACTTGGAGAAAACAATGGAAAATTAATATTTTGTTACCTTATCTCTTCTATAACCCACTTGGAGTGTAATTTCTTCTACTGGCTGTGTTAACATATCTTGGCCTTGAGGCCAAAAACTTTCAGGATGGGTGGGGATACCATAGGCTAGATAAACTATTTCAAATGCCAATATAAGGGTAATGGAAATTCTTGTAAACAATTTAATACACTCCAGCAGGTAAAGTGGATCATTTGGAACAAATTAAAGGGGATACATTTTTTGAATAAACTATCCCTTTAACCTGCCTGTCATATTGTGGTCCCGCTCCTTCTGTAATGTCACCACGCCCATTCATGGTGCCATTACCAGCACTCCCATGTAGCTCTGGGAGTGCTGACCACTATGCTACCAGCAATCTAATGCAGGAGAATCGCCAATCCAGAGATTCCCCTTCATGACTAGAACGGGTTGTCATGCACTCACAGGCAGCAGTTTGCATGACAACCCATTCTCTTTATGTGCAGGAAAGTGGTTAAATAACAAAAAATACTGATACTGAAAATACTGATTCAACTTATATTTTAGTTATGAAGTGTACTACAACACCCATTTCTGTTTTCCACATTTTGTTTTGTAGATTATTTGCCCCTAAAAGGACCCTTAGTTATAAATTGTGAAATCTTCCTTCCTTTTTACAATATCATTATCATAAATTTTAAACAAAACTATGGACCAAATTCCCTAAAGCTTCTGGTATGGCGAAATGATCTACAAAGTTTTGTCAGTTCTCTCAAAGAATTTTAGAAAGAAAATGTTTAGCTTGAGAGGTGTTTAGCGGCCTAAACAGAATTCTGGGTTTGAAGGAACCATCCTGAACCAACCTGAACCATCCTGCATCCTGTGAGATAATGATTATCACAGATTGGGAGGTCAGACCCACTTCCTTCCAGCAGCTTTTCAGTGTCCAAGTTTTAAGAGACTTTCCTAGACATCCCACAACCAACCCGCCCAGACAGGGCTTCTCCTACAAAATGTCAGTGGGCCACTGCCCACAAACTGTTTATCCTTGCACATCCCTAAAAGCCTCTGAGAAATGATGGCAGGTATGCTTAAACTCTGCTGCCCTAGGCACAGACCTAGTTGGCTTAGGCCAAAATACATTCCATTTGAAACATCATTGTTTGCAAACATCCAATCAATTCTTCTGACAATATGCTATATAACGATATATTACACAACACAAGATTATTTGTCAAACTGATAATTTTTTATACACAAGCATCAATGATATACATCGTTTTCTATTAATTACATAATTTATACTTACAATGGACCAATATGGTGTAAATAAATCTTACACGACATGTAAGAATAAAATTTTTCAATGTGTTTAGAAATATGTAATACATGAATGAAGACATTTTTTTCTTGACTTACAATGTGACCCATATGTTGAGTTACTATCTCATTTACAACAGGGAAAACAGCTGCAAGGAAGAAAACAGGTCTCTGTTTACTAATGTGAAAGCTTTCTCACCCATGAGAGAAATCTCTCTTATTTAAAGAGACATTAAAATCATTTTGTATCAGAATCAGAAAATAATCACTGAATTGCAAATTATTTTCATGCAAAACAAACATGTTATAAGCATTTAAAGCTCTTATTAAATGTTTCCAAAAAACAATATTGGGTTTTTGCGATCATTTGCACACAGGTTAAATTGCCCTGAAATTAAATGCAATCGCAATTTACACTAAAATAATTACCGTGATGCTCAGAGCTGTTGTTAACTGTTTTGCAAAACTAGAAAAGTGTCACAAACACATCAAAAAAATATTACAAATTACAGTTACACTTAACACCATCTAATACAAATTATTAAAATAAAATTGCACAAAAAAGTTATGAGGGCTCAAAGATATTAAATCTCAGGTGTTAGAAAATAAAAGGCAGGCAAAGGACTTTTTAACATTGAGACACACACAAACGTCTAATGATGTATATGTATATATGTATATATATTTTTATATATATATATATATATATATATATATATATATATATATATATATATATATATACTGTGTATATATATATATATATATATATATATATACTGTGTATATATATATATATATATATATATATATATATATATATATATATATATATATATATTTATATGTGTGTGTATGTGTGTGTGTGTATATGTGTGTGTGTGTACAGGTGTATTTTTATATTTATATGTGAATATATGTTTTTACAGACATATACACATATAAACACATAAATGCATATGTACACATATATAGACATATACAGAAGTGCATTACTGCCTTTTGCAGTAAAGTAGATGAAAACATGAAAATTCATATTTGTGCAATATTCATTTTTAATAAAGTGTTATAGTGTGTATTTACTGTAAATATTTCACATTCCAATGTTCTGCACAAAGGTGGATATGTTCTAAGTATTTCTAAATAGATATTCCATATATACCTATATATAATCATATAGATATATAGGTATAGATATATAGTGTACCAAAATACCATCAGACATATGTAGAAATATATTCTATGTGAAGAACATTGGAATTTGAAATATTCAAATATTCATGTTGGGTTAGCTCACATGAGAATTTGCAATCAGATTTACGCTCGGGTAGGGTGTTAGGGCTTCTTTCCACATTTTTTCTCTATTGACTTCTATGGGAGAATAGGTTATCGCGCTCTCGATATTCTAAGTTTGGCTATTTGTGCGCATTGGGTTAACGCTAGCTCAATAACTTTTTACTTTCAACTTGTAATACCAGCGCAACCCAACTCATGCAAAAAAGTTTACTTCTAGCGCAATTGGAGCTATAGCAAAAGCACTAAATAACGCTCCACTTGTACTCTAGCCCTTTGTTGACAATGCTTCGGTATTACAATGCAGTTAAGGGACATACTTCTTGATATTCTTTCCTCAGTATTATATTTTTGCTGTGACCTACTGACAGATATATGAAGCAATCCCAGTGTGCATTATATAGGAGGGTCAGGTTTCTCAAACTTTTCTGAGCAAGTGGAAAAACTACAATTTTTCCCTGTACATAATTCATAATTTAATGGATTATTACATTTTTAATTTAATGTCAATTTAACCATAATAGAATAATAAAACAGTGAATCTCTTTATCTTAGTTTATCTAGGAAAAGGGAGGGCTCTTTGCATATCAACTAGGATGATAAGGGCTATAGATATAAAGTACTTGTCTATGTTAAAGGGATATTAAACAGTGTTCCTTTGGTAAAAACAAATGAATCAAAGTAAACATAAAAAGAAGCAAATTATGTAAAAAAAAAAAAACATCATAGTTATTTTCTTGCAAATATAGCACTTAGAATTTATCACTGTAGCCCTGCCCCCAGTGTGATTAGTGGAACATTTTTTAAACTTAAAGGGACAGTCTACTCCAAATTTTTAATCCCTTTATTACCCATTCCTCAGTTTTGCATAACCAACACAGTTATGTTAATATACTTGTTACCTTGTATCTAAACCTCTGCAGACTGCCCCCTTTTTATTTCAGTTCTTTTGACAGACTTCCATTTTAGCCAATCAGTGCGGACTCATAAATTACTCCATGGGAGTGAGCACAATGTTATCTATACACCTGAACTAGTGCTGTCTAGCTGTGAAAAACTGTCAAAAAGCATTGAGATAGGAGGCAGCCTTCAAGGGATTAGAAATTAGCATTAGGTATAGCTTTCAGCAAAGAATACCAAAACAACAAAGCAAATTTGATGATAGAAGTAAATTGGAAAGTTGTTTAGACTCGCATGCCCTATCTCAATCATTAAAGTTTAATTTTGACTTGATCGATGGTCCTTTAATTTTCATTCTAGCATGAGCATGAGAAAATCTGACTCCCTGTTTATCTACTCTATTTACTTAATACTAAACCAACTCCTGAAGTTTTATGACATCATGCTAGATAAGCTTCCTGTAGAGACCACAGCCTCCTTGTAGGGCTGACAGGAAGTAATGGACACTGCACAAATTACGTTTGTTTAGTTGTTTTTTTTTTAAAAAAATGATAAAATCTGTTTAAATAAATGAATAATTCATATTGCAATTCTTTTTTTATTAAGTATATAAAACTGCTTAGTTTTTTTTATTACAACCAATTATACAGGCTGCTTAATATCCCTTTAAAAAAGATGGAAATTTGTTTCCTCTGCTAGTAACTTGTCCATTTGGTACAATATTGGATAAACTGCATCTGGTTAAAGGGACAGTAAACACCTTGCAATACTAGGTGAGTGTGAAAAAAATAGAATACATTATCACCTTGTTTGCTGCAATAGTTTTAATAGCCAATCAGAATTTTTTACTGAAGCAGACAGAGCTAGCCAGAATAATTTTGTTAGCAAACATTATATTGTTTTTAAGTTTCTTATCTGACAATCTCTGCTGAGGCCAATTAGGAGCAGCTATGCGGCAGGGTTAGGTTTGTGAAGGGTGTCATATACATTTCTTAAAGGGACACTGAACCCAAATTATTTATTTTGTGATTCAGATAGAGCATGCAATTTTAAGCAACTTTCTAATTTACTCCTATCATCAATTTTTCTTTGTTCTCTTGCTATCTTTATTTGAAAAAGAAGGCATCTAAGCTTTTTTTTTGTTCACACCTCTGGAGAGCACTTTTTTATTGGTGGATGAATTTATCAACCAATCAGCAAGGACAACCCAGGTTGTTCATAAAAAATGGGCCGGCATCTAATCTTATATTCTTGCATTTCAAATAAATATACCAAGAGAATAAAGAAAATTTGATAATAGGAGTAAATTAGAAAGTTGCTTAAAATGGCATGCTCTATCTGAATCACAAAAGAAAACATTTGGGTTCAGTGTTCCTTTAAAGGGACATTATACACTCATTTTTTCTTTGCATAAATGTTTTGTAGATGATCTATTTATAAAGCCCATAAAGGTTTTTTTTTAAAATAAATGTATAGTTTTGCTTATTTTTAAAGAACATTGCTCTGATTTTCAGACTCCTAACCAAGCCCCAAAGTTTTATTTGAATACCGTCAGCTACCTCTACTCCAGCTTGCTGCTGTTTGTGTAAAGGGTCTTTTCATATGCAAAAGAAGGGGGGGGTGTCTTATTTGCCACTTGCAGTGGGCTTTCCAGCTACCTTTTCAACAGAGCCAAACTGACAGCTTCTAAGTAAGTTTTGAAACAGTTTTATACTGGATTTTTATATCAGTATCTGTGCATCTTATTCTTTATAGTAGTGTCTATTACATGCAGTTATATGAAAATGAGTGTATACTGTCCCTTTAAGCTTGGAACTGACAAACTCTTAATTTTAAAATTAAATTACAGGAAAGGGGACAAAATTAATAATACAGGGATGTTGCTTTACTACACATTATTAAAAATGTTATAATAAAGTCTCAAAGTGTATAATGTCCCTTTAAAAAAGGAGAGTCCTAACTAACTGATTTGAATGACTGCTTGGAATAATATTTGACCAAAAAGGTCCTATTGTGTCAGTCAATATAATTGTTTGTAAATATTTTTTGTGTTAATTTAATGTCAAACCGTCTCTACTAGCTTTGAACTGCAACAATTTTAGAAGAAAAACAGCATTTTTTACATTAAATTGTAGCTACAAATGCATATCATGTGTAGGCAGCAATAATAATTATTAATGTTGGAATTTTAAGTTACTATTTCCATAAGTGCCAGTGAAATGTACACAGTTGAGTGTTAAAGGGACATGGACAGATGTCTTTGTTGAAACAATGTTTTAATGTAGTACATTTTTTGACAAAAATTCTTGTGCTAAATATTTATTTATTTTTTTTTAGGTTTGTGAGTCTTGTTCTCATCTACCAATCTAGCAGTGGGAATTGGCCGTATCAGACTTAACACTGTCCTTACAAAACAAAATTATTGCTGAACTATCTTGTGCATCATAGAAAAGTTTTAACTTTCTACGTCCCTTTAAATTGTCCTTTTTGTGTCTCAGCTAGTAGATATGAGTTGAATAGTTTAATGACACTTTTGATCTAGCATTTGTTGTTGCACTGTGCTTTTTAACGACATTAATATACATATGTACAATCCATTACATTAACTGCTTGTTTAAGCATTTTATATATATATTTTATATTTTTTTACTTTAAGTTTGTGGTATTAATATTTTTCATTATGCATAAGGTTATTGTGAATTACTGTGTATGAATTTGTGTGTGTATAAATCTGCTTGCATATATGAATAGAGACTGAATAACTACATTCATATATCTATTTAGACTGTATCAATCATGCATATATGCCTATTGTACAAAGGATTTGTTATATAAAAGTAAAAAGAAAGCTATTTTCACCAACCTATATTTCATGTTTAAAATAAAAAAATATCCAATGTAGTTATTTTAATGAATATTTTACATTAAATATTTTTCCCCAGAGTGCTTTCAATCTGAAAAAGTACATTAAAATTCACAAAGTACGTTTTTATTTTCTTGATGTGCATGCGCGTGCAGGTGTGTGTTTGTGTGTATATGTGTGTGTGATGGACAGAAGCCCATTAAAGTAATCTTGTTAATCCTGTCAAATTTTCAGTTATATTTAATGACAAATATAATGGGGGGAAAAAACATTAAAAAAAAACAAATTTTGTAAAAAAAATCAAAAACAAAAAACAAACATAAAACTTGAAGAAACTTGTTCATCCAATGATAAAATCAAAAATATAGTATGTCCAAGGCTATTTATTACTCCATTGGTAATATTTTGTATTTTGTTTTTATATTTTCACCTCTTTCCTTTTATAGCTACTAAAAATTAGCCACCCTTAGCATAATCTACCTGGAACATTTTATAATTATACTATCCAAGATCACTTTCTTCAAGCTACAGAATTATTTACCATAGTGATTCTTTTTTGGGGTATTTTTATTTTATATTAGGGATGTTGTCAGAGCAAAAATAGTAGAAAAAATCTACTTAAAGGGACATGAAACCCATTTTTTTTTTTATTTCATGATATAGAAAGAGCATGCAATTTTAAACAACTTTCTAATTTACTTCTATTATCTAATTTGTCTTATTCTCTTGATATTCTTTGCTGAAAAGCATATCTAGATTGTCTCAGTAGCTGCTGATTGGTTGCTGCACTTAGAAGCCTCATGTGATTGGCTCATCCATGTGCATTGCTTTTTCTTCAACTAAGGATATCTAAAAAATTAAGCAAAATAAATAATAGAAGTAAATTGGATTTTTGTTTAAATGTGTATTCTCTTTCTGAATCATGAAATCATTTTTTGGGGTTTAATGTCCCTTTAAAGGAACTGACAGCAATATATAACTTTCTATATTTAAAGGGACAGATTACCCATATACTAAATCACTTGAAAGTGATGCAGTATATCTGTATAAAGCTGACAAGAAAATATTACGTGAACATCTTTTTGTACCTCAACATTTCTTTATCTCACTTTTCTTTACTGTGATATTGTGTGATTTCCCCATAATCTTGCAAGATTTCATAGTAATTGGGGAAAAAAATCCTGAACATGCATCCTGATTGGCTGCTTAAATCCCTTTGCAATGGAATGCAGCTGCTGCGTAAATATTTTCTTTTTCACATATGATATTTTCTAGTCAGCTTTTTACAGCTTTTTTTTTATTTATTTCAAGTAATATAACAATTGGAAAATATGTCTCTTATAAGCTGCACTTTCCTATCTGGATATTCAACCAAACATGTTTATCAAAGTGCATATTGTGGGCACAAATGTGGAGAAATGGATAAAATAAATGAAATAATGTTTTGAAAATTCTAAGTTTCACTCACAAAGGTTTCATGAGTAATCATTGCGAAATCATATTCCTGTATGTTCATCTGTAGATTTCTCCATAACAAAAGCATATTTTAGCTGATTCAAAACAGAGGAATAACTAAACATAATACTAGAATTAGTTTGCCATCAAAATCCAACTTCCAATACATTTACTAAACATAGTATAAAGCATGCATTGTATATTACTTGTATTAATTACTCAAATTAATTTGTGCTGCCTTCTCTGTTTATTCCTCCTAGATTCTACTCTCCCAGAAAGGATTTAGTACACATTCCATACACAAAAGGGCATAGTTTATATCACCAATTATGCACTGCAGTACATAAAAATGCTTTATCATTTTGTCATCAAAATTAAAAGGTTTTGCAAATTAATAGCAGTTCTGGTACACAGCATTTTCTTGGTCTCTTTCAGTGGTCTCTCAGAAACAGAGCATATGCTCTGGTCTAATCACTCATTTGTGTAGAATGTTGAAGGCTCAGAAAAATATCACTATACGTGAAAGTACAGTAAACACCTTTAGATTTGAATATATAATATTTAGTTATACATACTAATCCAACTTTATAGTATATTTTTAATATTTATTTTGTCTTACTTTCATGTAATTTAGCTCTGAGAAGAGTGGCTTTTTTTTTTTTTTTTTTTTTTTTAATTCTCAGAACTTAAAATGTATACTACAGGTAAACCCTGCTCAATATCTTTTTCTAATTAGCTTCAGCAGATAACAACTAGCATAATAACTATGACAAGCCTTGTCTTCTACAGAAGCAAGCACAAATTGGTGTCTCCAAATAAGGCAAGTGTTAGAGGGAGTTTGCCTATTGAAAAAACATTGCAGCAAACAAGATATTAACATGTTTTAAAAGTGTCTACACTTGGCTAATATTTTATGCAACAGCAAGACAATATACATATCTTAAAATTATAAGGGGTTTAGTGTCTGTTTCAGTATAATTTTGGCACTCCATTCTCTCTGTGGGTGACTGGAACTAAAGTAATATTCAGAAATATTTTACAGCAAAATCGACAAAATAAATATTAAATGTTTAATGCAAAGTTGTTTCCTTAATTCAACGTTTTAAAGGGATTTGAATTAAGTTTAATGTACACTTTAAAAATAGTGCAATTTGCCTCAGCCTGCTACATTCGATGTATTGATTGGTTAGATCAGCACAGGAGATATTGTATATCTGGCCTCTAACCAGCCAAAGTAGAAAAAATATAAACATACTCATTTTGATAGATATTTTAATTCTTAAAAAAAAAAGAATTATCATGAAGATAATGATGTACTTTAAGGCTCATATACTATGTATTTATAAATAACACTGTAATGCCCCTTTAATGCCTATCATTAGACTGACCAGCAATCTCTTACGAGTCCTTATTTGAATTTTTTAATTTGACCACAACTGACACCATATCCTGCTATTACATTAGAAATTCACTTCACTGTAAAAATGTCAGACACAGCTTCCCAAATCCCAGTTTCTTCAATCACTTGGATTACTATAAAACCCACTCATGAACGTGCAATTTTAACTAAAAGTTAAAAAAATAAAACAAATATTGAAGCCACTTTGATACCAGCATTTTGAAATTGTTAAAATTGACTTTTGCTCTTTGATTGATTCTATTTCCCTGTGTCAGATAGTGATCTTCATTCTTGACTGTAAATTATGACGAATTCAGGAGTTCAGATGAGACAGAAAGAAATGATTAATGATTTATCCAGGAACCATATTTTACCTAGGACTTGCCAGATATAGAGCCTTGTCTACCAGTTACATAATTCACTGCTGCATTTGCAAAACCTGTTACTCGACTTATCCTATTAACTGAACATATGTAACTAATGATCATCACACCATACTATAATATAAATCTCTTTACTCCCAAAACAAATATGATTGAGTTACCATATGGAGACTGTAAGGGGCCCATTTATCAAAGGGCTTGCGGACCTGATCCGACACTGCGGATCAGGTCCGCAAGACCTCGCTAAATGCGGAGAGCAATACGCTCTCCACATTTAACATTGCACCAGCAGCTCACAAGAGCTGCTGGTGCAACGCCGCCCCCTGCTGACTCGCGGCCAATCGGCCGCCAGCAGGGAGCTGTCAATCAACCCGATCGTATTCGATCGGGTTGATTTCCGGCGGTTCCTGTCCGCCTGCTCAGAGCAGGCGGACAGGGTTATGAAGCAGCGGTCTTTAGACCGCTGCTTCATAACTTGTGTTTCTGGCGAGTCTGAAGACTCGCCAGAAACACGGCCCTTCAAGCTCCATACGGAGCTTGATAAATGGGCCTGTAAGAATCAATCAGTCATATCAACTATCCTTTAATATTAGTCTGTTGTCAAATTTGTGTAACTTGTAAGTAACGTTTGCGTGTTTAGGGCTAAATAACAAGTGGAGCACTAAATTATCGCATGTCCGTTTGCTACCGCAAGCAATTAGCTCTCAGAAATTTTTGTTGGGGCTTAGAAGTTGGTGGAAGTGGGGTATTAGAAAGAAAAATGGCAATGAAAAGTGCCTTAACATTGCGGTCTATGGAAACTGTGTATTCCCATAGACCACAATGTAAATATATATGTTTATGAATATATACATATATATGTATGTGTTAATATGTGTAGATATTCATATACATAATTAACAATGCTCCCAATCATTGCGCTACTTACTTCCTTTGCTGCGCGAGGTTCTGATGCTGTCTCTGATGGCATCAGAACGAAGCTGCCATAGGAGCCTATGGAAGAGCGCTTTCATGAGCGCAAGGCTTCCTAGCAATGCGAACACAAGCTATTGCGATATTTGGCGCTCTACTTGTAATCTAGCCTTTAATGTTTTGTGTGTGTGTGTGTGTGTGTGTGTGTCGCTGTGTGTATGTGTATATAAAATATTTTTTGTTTTTGTGTGTTATGTTTATATATATATATATATATATATATATATACTCACATAAACACATACATGAAATTATGCACATAAATAAAATATGTATTTTTATTCATTGTGCAATGCATTTGTATGCTTGAAATGTATTAAGCTTACTCTGAAAAATCCATTTTCAGAGTTCTGCATCACTCCTGAAAAGCTTAAAAGGGATATTTATTATTAGAAACTATGAATGTGGGTGATACAGTACATATCCTTTCAAGCTTCATTAACCTCTCCAAAATGTGCATACATTCTGTTTGCTGCAAGCATACTCTGCCTATAGCTTAAATCTCCTAGAAAATGTACAATCAGTGTGTCCCATTTCCTGATTTGACCTATGAATTCCTATAAGGAAATTATGTAGATAATACCATTCAAGAATATAAATACTATAAACATGGATTCAGCTCAATAGCTGAAATTTTTCTACTAAGAAAAAAGATATATATGTGTATGTGTTTTCTTATCTTTGTGCACATGCAATAGATACTCATGCATTACGCTTATTTCACATATGTTTTTTTTTTGTTTTTTTTTGTTTTGTTTTTTTTTAATAAATGGAATGTAGGGAAGAATATAGGTTATGTAGTAGCATTTAGTATCTTCAACAAGATACCTTAAACCTTCATAGTTTGGGGGAAATGAGTTGCAGCACTTTACCCTGTAGTGCATAAACAACAGTAATATATAGCATCAGTCAGACTTTTTACCAGACATTAAATATGTGTGTGTATATATATATATATATATATTTGGTCTTCAGTAGCTTCCCTGGTTTTCACAAATCATATACAGCCCATTCATCCATTCATTCATCCATCTCTCTCTCTCTCTCTCTCTCTCTCTCTCTCTAATATATATATATATATATATATATATATATATATATATATATATATATATATATATATAGGGGTTGAAATTTCCACTAGTCCCCTAGTTCCGGATGAGTAAGAAATTGCAGGGGACAAGTTTGTGGACTATTAACTTTTTCCACCCTGGGCTAGGAAGTTTTAACCCCTGATTAGTAAACTATAGTGATATATAAATATACACACACACACACTACCAGTCTCATTTATCTCTGACTACTGAAACTACAGTGAGGCCAGCATTTTAGAAACAGCAAGAAACACATATTCATGCACTTATTTTATATATAAATGTTATATACTTGTTTAACCTTCAAAGCGTGGCCTTTCTGGAGTTCTGTTTTAACAGTGTTTTTAAAAATGTTACATTTTTTTCCTTTATATTATATGAACCATAAAATGAGTCTAATTAAACATCCAAATATTTAAACCTCATTTCTGTTTTGATGTAAATGTTGTTGGCTTTTAAAATTTGAATAGACTTTGTCTCATGTATCTTTATTTTGTTATAATCCCAAAACACTGGGATTAAGCTATAGCAAACTGTTAGCCTTGGCAGATTAATTGTAATTTTGGTGAGCCTGTATTTTTTTTTTGTAATAATATGTAACATTTTTTGTCCTACTGTTTATCTGTACATAGATCGCAGTGTCAGAGAAGCAGCTACCTGGGCTAAAAAATCCACTGATTTTTAAAAATAATACCAGAGTATCCTTATATAAATAATATAAACACAAAAATATATGTTTTTTTTTCTTTTTCTTCATAATATGGATGGCTTTTTAAATAGATATTTAAGCATTCAAGCATGATATGTGCTGTATTTACCTGGGCTATACATATGTGCATTGACTATTTAAGTGCAATTTCATGTTACAATACTAAAATCTGGTCTGAATGTGAGATCTCAGTTAGCAATTTCTATCACATATCTTGATGAGTCTAATATCTATGATAAATACCAAATAAAAAGTTTATCACAGAATTTATCTACAAAAATTTCAATATTCTCTAATAGGAAATTATGTTTTTCATCTGATTTTAAATTAAACCCCATAAAAAAATTTTTTATATGAGAAGTACATTTCTTTGGGAACTCATGAATTTGCAATTGCACAACTGTCACAAATCGGAGATCATAAGTGAATTATATTCTAGTTGGGAATGCAATAAGTATCACTTACACAACTGCTTTCCATGCAGAATTGACACAATTGAATATATATATAAAAATATCAAGCAGGGTTAAACAAACTCTGCAACTGTCCTAGAAATGAAAAAAATAAGTCAAACATCAGTTAACATTTTGGTTATATTCACATAGTTTGTATTTCCTAAGGTGCAATTTGCAGTTTTTAAGTTTTTCTCTCTAAAGTCTTCATTGCTATGATTAACTCCTTCTTGAATCTCCATGTAATCAGATTTACTCAGAGTGGAGGCACTTCTGCTTTTTTGAAGGTCAGGGGATGATGGGATCTTTGGACAGCTGGTCACTTGCAAATACTGTGCTTGCTCCTCACCCTCTGTCTCTCTGTGATAGAAGTAATTGAAGTTGGACACTATGACTGGAACAGGTAAGGCAATGGTTAATACGCCAGCAATTGCACACAGGGAGCCTACTATTTTACCACCTATTGTTGTAGGGACCATGTCTCCATATCCAACTGTTGTCATGGAAACCACAGCCCACCAGAAGGCATCTGGGATGCTGGGAAACTGAGAATCTCTCTCATCAGCCTCAGCAAAATACACTGCACTAGAAAAAAGAATAACACCAATGAAGAGAAAAAAAATCAGAAGGCCTAATTCCCTCATGCTAGCTTTGAGGGTCTGGCCCAAGATTTGCAGGCCCTTTGAATGTCTCGATAGCTTAAAGATCCTAAATACTCTGACCAATCGGATAACTCTAAGAATTGCTAATGACATTGCTTGCTGACCCTGTTGCCCATCTTCAGATTTTTCTGCCAGTTCTGTACCTAATGTAATAAAGTAGGGAATTATAGCAACTATATCAATAATGTTCATAATGTTGGTGAAAAAGCCTGCTTTGCTTGGGCAGGCAAAAAAACGGACTAAAAACTCAAATGAGAACCAAATAATGCAAAGTGTTTCTACAATGAAAAATGGGTCTGTGAATGTGTTAGATTGTTGTCGTCTAGATGTGCTGTTTAAGTACTGATGGTAATTTACTGCACTCCCATGCATGTCCTCATTTTCATCTCTGAAAATAGGTAATGTTTCAAGGCAAAAGCTCA